>NC_069500.1:1100357395-1100502395 GCF_027579735.1 Bombina bombina
CAGAGTGAGCCGTAATTGAGCGTTAGTGACTTAAAAGCAGCGGACACAATGGGCAGTCCCTTCTCCAAGAAGAATGCTTTCATTGATATGCCTAATTCAAGGACTAACATACCCAGGTGCCAGGAATGCCGTAGGTCATGGTGATAGTCACTGCTTAATTTTAAGTTGTTGTTCTCACTTTTTGTGTTGTTTTTTTTTTTATCCATGGTGACGTCACTGCTTAATTTTTTAAGTGTTGTTTTCACTTTTTGTGTTTTTTTAATATGCATATATAATGTGTGTTTTTCTCTTCATATTTTGTGCTTATTTTTTGTTGGAGAAATATCTCTAATTTCTTTTTCTTTCTTTTTATTGGAATACTTTTGAACTTTAAATACTTGATATTAAAAGAGTGCTTGATTTCCCCTGTCTTTTGTATGGTAGTGTGTACACACACTGTCAGATCTTCCTTTTTTAGGTATAACATTTTTATTAAAGGGACACTGAACCCAAATTTTTTCTTTTGTGATTCAGATAGAGCATGCAATTTTAAGCAACTTTCTAATTTACTCCTATTATCAATTTGTCTGTGTTCTCTTGCTATCTTTATTTGAAAAAGAAGGCATCTAAGCTTTTTTTTTTTTTTTTTTTTGGTTCAGTACTCTGGACAGCACTTTTTTTGGTGGGTGAATTTATCCACCAATCAGCAAGGACAACCCAGATTGTTCATAAAAAATGGGCCGGCATCTAAACTTACATTATTGCATTTCAAATAAAGATACCAAGAGAATGAAGAAAATTTGATAATAGGAGTATATTAGAAAGTTACTTAAAATTACATGCTCTATCTGAATCACGAAAGAAAAAAAATTGGGTTCAGTGTCCCTTTAAGGGTCTGCACCATTACTTCTAAAAGTGATATAACTTTATAGATAGAATCATTTGATTAAAATATTAAATTTCCTCCCTTCATTTGTGGTATCTTTTAACAAACAATACCATAGTGAACAAAGGACATTTGAGGATAAAAATAAATTGGAATGTTGTTTTAAAATGTCATGCCCTTTCTGAATCATGAAAGTTTAATTTTGACTTGACTGTCAGCATATGCAGTCCATCAAAGACAATTGGGCATCTGCTGTCAGCGGCAGAATATAATCACAAGGTCTCAAGAATTCATAGAAAGTTTGAAATTTAAAACAGACCACTCCCTTTGGCATGCAACCTCAGGTAGCACTGGACATGAGAATTTATGCACCTGACAATACCGCAAGGGCAATGTTCTCAAACACAGTTGGTTATCTGAGTAATCCCTGTCAATTCAATCTGTGGAGAAGCTTGAGATATTTTTCAACGTCACTACTAAATGTGCAAATCTCCTGTTCGAATTGCACAGCTAATGAAGAGTGGTGAAAGAGGAGAGTGGTTGAAGGAGGGCTCAATTGCAATCCTGGTGTGGCTCCATGATCATACTTACAGCATTCTATGTCGCTATACACGTGTGTATGTTGTATGTACTTTGTTTTAGCTATTTATCAGTGCTTTTATTCACTTGTTTATTTTGTGGAACTTATCACAGTTTATAATAAAGTTAAGGTTTGAGTGAAGAGTGCTACTATAAAATATCTTAATGGTTCTCTTTTTATATGTATGAGATTTAAAAAGTTAATTTGAAGACTAAATCATATGGAACTATTTGAGTTCTATTTAAAGGAATACTGAACCAATTTTTTATTTCATGCTTTAGATAGAGCATGCAATTTTAAGCAACATTCTAATTTACTTCTATTATCAAATGTTCTTCATTATCTTAGTACCTTTATTTGAAAAAGCAGGAATGTAAGTTTACAAACCGGGCCTTTTTTGGTTCAGCACCCTGGATAGCACTTGCTGATTGGTGGCTGCATTTAGCCACCAATCTCAATCGCTACCCAGGTGCTGGACCAAAGATGGGCCGGCTCGTAAGCTTACATTCCTGCGTTTTCAAATAAAGATACCAGGAGTATGAAGAAAAAATTATAATAGAAGTAAATTAGAAATTTGCTTACAATTGCATGCTCTATCTGAATCATGAAATTAAAAATTTCAGTTCAGTATCCCTTTAAAGTGATTGTAAAGTTTGGCAATGTAATGCACAGTATACAATTTTTTTCTTAAAAACAGGGGTACTTTCATTCATTAAACTATTTAAAGACGCTTCATCCAAATGTTGGGTAATAATTGGATGAAGCTGGATTTGTCATCAATCAGCATTACAAAGTATGAGATGCAGGTGGAGGAAAGGCGCGATGTTTACCATCACTCAATACTAATTACTTTACAAATGAAGCGTCTTTAAAAATTTAAATGAATAGAAGTGCCCTTATTTTTAAAAATAATTTTATATACTGTGCATTACATTGCCAAACTTTAAAATCATTTTAAGACTGAAAGAGACTCTTACCAACGTACTGTAAGTTTAAAGGGACAGTCTACACCAGAATTTGTAGTGTTTTAAAAGATAGATAATCCCTTTATTACCCATTCCCTAGTTTTGCATAACCAACACAGTTATATTAATACACTTTTTACCTCTGTGATTATGTTGTATCTAAGGGGCCTATCTATCAAGCTCCGAAAGGAGCTTGATGGACCGTGTTTCTGGCAAGTCTTCAGACTCAACAGAAACAGCAGTTATGAAGCAGCGGTCACAAAGACCGCTGCTCCATAACCCTGTCCGTCTGCTCTGAGCAGGCGGACAGGAATCGCAACTATTCAACCCAATCGAGTACGATCGTGTTGATTGACACCCCCTGCTGGCGGCCCATTGGCTGCGAGTCTGAAGGGGGCAGCTTGACCCCCGCATTCAGTGATGTCTTGTGGACCTGATCCACACTGTCGGATCAGGTCCGCAAGACATTTCTTAAATATGCCTCTTTGTCTCTGCAAACTGCCCCCTTATTTCAGTTCTTTTGACAGACTTGCATTTTAGCCAATCAGTGCTGGCTCCTAGGTAACTCCACTTGCATGAGCACAGTGTTATCTATATGACATACTTGAACTAAGACCCTCTAGTGGTGAAAAACTGTCAAAATGCATTCATAAAAGAGGTAGTCTTCCAGGTCTAAGAAATTAGCATATGAACCTTCTAGGTTTAGCTTTTAACTACGAATACCAAGAGAACAAAGCAAAATTGGTGATAACAGTAAATTGAAAAATTGTTTAAAATTACATGCCCTATCTAAATCATGAAAGTTTATTTTGGAGTAGACTGTCCCTTTAAGTACACAGTAGCAAAGTAGTAGACAAGGGTAAGAGAGTATTATAACCAAACTTGATAACTCTCTGAAATGCTTTAAACAGTTACCTAAAATATAAAGACGCTATGTTAATTCCAATACACAAATTGAGGGGAAGCATGATGATTCTGAGTGTAATGAATATACCTTTAAAGAAGTTTGGTTATATATTCCAGAAGAAAATGCAACATTGCACATAAAACTGAAATAACAAATTAATTTCAAATAAATCACTGCTTAGACTGAAAAATAGAACAAGAGAGTAGTTTAACAATACCTGACGTACAGCTCACATTTAATGAAAGTCATCTTCTCCAGGAAAATACAGAAGGTATCCTGAACGCTAATGTAGAAATCACAGGACAATGAAAACATGAATGGAGTAGACAGAGAAGTGAAGTCAAACAGTCCAGGTCAAAACAACTTCAATAAACAAAAGCATAGTCAGAAACAGGCCAGAGTTTAAAGAAGTCAACGTCAAAATCAGGAGTTCTAAAACAGGAGAAACAAATGCCTGAGTATGATAATCTCAATATACAAGCAGCTAAACACTGCATGACTAAGGAAATCTAAATGTTGCTGCAATTTAGGCTGATTTGATCTCCTAGGCACAAACCGTTTTTTTTACCTTGTTATGACATATTGGCAGGAACACCCACTGGTGATTGGCAAGAAAAGATATGTGAAGTGAGCCTCAATGATTTTCAAACTTGACCTCAGCTTACAGACAAGGCCCCTTGGCAGCTTAACGAACATCCATGAATCTAACCTGCTGAATATCATTCTAGTTCTTATTTTCTAGATACAGGAGCTCCCTGAAGGAGAATGTGGAGAAATCAGAGGCAAATACAACCCCTTTAATCAAAGAACAAAAAAACCCCACAAATGAGCATGAGATAGGTGGATATTATTTCCTCTGAGAAAGTAAACTGCAGAAATATAAAGAGGGAATATTACATGCATCTTCTCACACCATAATGAATGATGGTATTCAAGTACTAGAAAAGAGTCTTTCCTTCAGTCCTTCTAATAACCACAAGCTTTATGATTGCTTTGTGGGCCAGAATAAATTCACAAGGAAAGTTGCCTTATAGAGCTATCTTGCTGAGAACTGTTGTAAGAGATAGAATTATTGTGATAGTAATATTAAACCTATCCAATTCTGAGAGATCAAATAATAGTCATGGAATAGAATATGGAATATAAATAAAAAGCACCATCAGGTGCTTATATAGTCATGCAAATATCCCCCAGTTTCTCAGCTTAACTGACCTCCAATATACTGCTACTTGACAGAATGACATACACATTCTCATCAGTTCTTGACAGTAGCTCCAAATAACTGGCACAAGCAGGCATGAGCCACGAATATAATTGAATTTATAAAATTATATTGTCATAGCTACTATTTATGTTTGTAAAAGTCTGTGGCAGATTATAGTTTACTTGAGTAGATCCACTCATTCTATAAAGCCTCACCAATATCTATGCAATACTATGGGGGATATTTCCTTAAAAGCCGAGAAATTGTGAACTTGAATGTGGCTGGGTAGAATAATTAGTTAATCTACACCACTGTATTCAAAGAAATTGCATAGTGTGATTATTTGAGATAGTGTGCTATTGGCATTTTAGCAAATTTATACTGTGTTTCCTAATGAACCTTTCCCTATGTGCTTTCAGTGCTGAAATTATGCAAATCCGTTTTTTTAAATAATAAAATGTTTTTATTTACACTGACAGTTTATGCTATCAAGTAGCCTAAAACCAGATTTTTGATTTTCAGCATTTGCAGGTTACACAATTTGGCTTTTCAGCATCTCTAGAGAGCATGAGACAAAGCACAGGTTTTACACAGCAAGCTAAGGAACATATAGCTTTATATATCCTACATGGTTATTTAAGAGATTACAGAAATTTAGAAGCTTGTAGCATTTTCTTAGAACTAATTAATCTATTTTCTGCATGAAAACACTGACTGCACCTTTTTTGTTTGGCTTCTACTCAAACAGAATGACTGAGGAGGTTTCTCTTTTACAAACATCACATCCCTAGCAGTGTCACTTGTAATTGTCAACAGTTAACGAGCATTGGTGGGACTAATAGATATTGGGCCCAGGTAAGAGGAAACTGTTAATAATAATGATACGTAAATACTTATTTATATTTGAAATAAAGAGTTAAATCTTTATTTAGTTACCAAATAAAGAAACAAAATGTTGCTGGCTGTAGTCCCACAACCTAATCAGATGCATACCCAGCTGTATTCCTAGATAAAATGCCATAAAGTTCTATTTATAGGAGGAAAAATCCAATGCATTGCCCATGCAGCCCCTTTATATTATATACCCTGGGGGATATCAGAACAGATGCACTACACCTTCTTTATGCCAGATACTTGCCCAAATCCTGTAAATTAAATACAATAAGGGACCACTGCGGGGGAAATATATAATCTTTATTCTTACTAACTTAGAAACTGTGAATATTTGAATTGATTTATTATTTCACACTGACTTTTAAGCTGGGATCCTAACAGACTCAATTTGGTTTCACATATTCAAGCATATTATAGTTCCTGAAACTGTTGGGAAAAATATATATAGGTTATATTTAGGCGCAATAGTATACCCCAGTATTCTTTGTTTTTTATTTGACTTTTTTTAGAGATATTCTGGGAAAAAATATCCTGACCCTCTGGGAGTTATACATATAGCAGCCGGTATTCCCTATTTTATTTTATTTCATTTTATGGGACTGTGAAATCTGTGTGTGTATATACATTTGTTTGACATCCATTCCTTTGTTTATATATATATATATATATATATATATAGATATATATATATATATATATATACATAATTATTTTAATATTTATTTTGGAATTGTGCATTAGGTAGACTCGTATACTTACTTTTTACATTATATATTATTAAGGTAGTGCACCCTCCTTTGATTAGCTTACACTCACACTAGTTGTAGGTGTATTCTACTTTGTTAAATAAATATATATATATATATATATATATGTATGTATGTGTATATATGCATTTATATGTGCACATACATATTTACACATAGTCACGTTGATTGAAGTAAACATTGGTGTGATTTAGATACCAAATAATAAGAGTATTGCATTAAGCAATTCAAGAGTAGTTCAAAAGTAGTCAAGCTTTCAAGAGTTACTCTCTTCTCCCTGACCAATACTGACCCAATACTGTTAATTCATTGTATGATCAGTATCGCTTCAGACCTTGAGGAAGAGAGGAAACTCTTGAAGCTAGTCCAATAAAAAAATATAATTGCTTAATGCACCTACACTTTCTCGTCTATTTTGGTATTTTATACATATAAACACATAAATACACATATATACATACACATATTTGGACCTATATGTGTATTTGTGTGTGTTTATATATTATATATATATTATATTATATTATATATATATATAATATATATATATATTTCCAGTCAAATAACTTGTCATATGCCCATATCCTTTTTAAAATATTCTTATCAAAAGTTCTTAATTTGTTTTTTATCAGACTGTGAGCATATATGCCTGTAATATATGTTTTAAAAGTGTTTTGACAACATTTTTTTAACCCCATACAGTCTACGTCTAATGTAGCAATCATGCTAAGGGGTCTATTTATGAAGCAGCGAATGCTGCTTCCGACCCTCTCCGCTTCAGTTCCGACTGAAGTGGAAATTAAGAAGCAGCAGTCCTAAGACCACTGCTCCTTAACTCGTCCGCCACCTCTGAGGTGGCAGACAGCAATCAGTCCGATCGAATATGATCGGGTTGATTGACACCCCCTGCTAGCGGCCAGAACTGCTGTCGGCATTTATCGATGTGCTGCGGACAGGATTTGCTATAGCGGATCATGTCTGTCCGCACCTACATAAATAGACCCCAAATACTTCAAGTGCAGTTTTTTTCAACTGTTTACTTTCAACTTGTAATACGCACGTTAGCACAGTATAGCATCTTGTGCTAACATTAGCGTACCACTTGTAATCTAGCCCTTACTCTTTAATTATTGTAAATGCTTATCACTGTTCAATGTCCTTATTTGGCTACTTCAGTATTGGCCAAATGTTGCAGGCATATTTCTATATCAGTTTGGAGATTGCATTGTGACTTGAACTAGCTAGATGAGGTGCCAATCAAAACTAGCTACACTGGTAACAGTATTTGACACCTTGGTTACTAAAAGCAGGATGCTTGAAAAATTTAAAGAAGGGAAGAAAATTCTCTGTGCAGGATTTTTAGATTCTCATGGTCTCAAGGGTGTAAGAGAACAAAATCTCGGTGGGAAGCAGATCAATATTTACAACTAGCAGTTTCTAAAGACTGCTGCAATGCTACACAAGTAACTGGCCTGCTTTCAGCTACTGAAGTGATGACATTACCGTATAGAGCCTGTAGCAGGATAGGAAGGTGCCCGAAAAACACTGACAATTTCTTAAGAGCCATTAATGTAAAAACAAGTTACAGTTTTTCTGCTTTAAAGGGACTTAAAGGGACATAAAACAAGTTGGGATAGAGACAAAATAAAATATTATATACTTTAATTGCTTTACCTGCAAATTTATACTGCAGTGCCTCGCCATTAACCCTTTCTTTTTAGTTTCTGATTTGTAAAGCTCTAACTCCCCCCACACAATTCCTTTTAATGACTGTGAACTCAGTTGAAATACATTGCCTGTTTCTAAACACTGATAAGGGGGGGTGGAGGTGGCTGCTCCAGGCAGCTTAGCTATGTAATTTATTTTGCTTATTTTTGAAAATGATTTTAAAATACTTGCCAGCATTTTTATTTTTTTTAATGCAAACTATTTTTAATTAATTAGCCCCTTTTAGGATATGCCGAGATCTTCAACCTGTTTTCTGTCCCTTTAAAGGCGTCCCTAAACAAACTTAAGCTGCACTTTAAAGACAAATACATTGTAAGCATTGAATGAAATATAGTACTGTTTTTTTTATCTTTGGAGATGCAAAGGCAACTCAACATGTGGTGCTCTTCTACTGCCCTCCCTAATGGCACTTTTCTGCATTACTTGTGTGTCGGCACTAGACTGGGTTCGGCAGAAAGTAGGATATTCAGCACAGGACATTCCAATGATTAAAACAGCATATTTTCATATGAAAGGGATTGTATTCAACCTCAGATGGACAATTATAAATGAGTCTGGAATTCTACAAACATAAGCGCAAGCAAGACCAGGAAGCCTTTTTGGATGCTACATGTATTTTTTGTTTTAGATAGCAACACTGTCTTGATATTGATAAGTTGAAACTTAAAGGGACATGCAACACAGAAAAGGTTAATTTGAAGCTGTTTATTTTGTTTTTGGAGCTTACTTAAAGTTCTTGCTTGTGGCTTAGTGTTCCATTTGAGGTGCCAAACTTCCATATCTCTGTTACAGTGATATATCCTATAAGCATAAAAACATTTTATTTTCTCTGTATAGGAACATTCATTTTACAACAACAAAAAAAAAGTTGTTATAGGTTTTAAAATGTCTGCTTTTTAAAATGACTTTAATGTTGTTCTTTTAGGTTCTCATGCATAAATTACTGTGCATCACAACAATCAAACTTTGGTGCTGACATTACCCAGCATAGCCTGACACATTTCAAATAACAAAGGACAACAATTTTGATATTGCATTAAAATGATAAGATTTTTGTGCAATTCTTTATTTATTGTTTATCTGGTGGTGTATTTTTGTAAAAAAAAATGTAACTTAGGGGGTCTTAGATTCGGAATCTTGGGGGATTAGCTTTTAGGAGGGTTATAGTAGAGGGTTTCTTGTGGTGGGGTTTGTGGCGGTTTAGGGGTTAATAGAGTAAGGAGTTTATTGTGATGGGGTTATGGTGGTTTAGTGGTTAATAGAGTAGGGGGGTTTATTGAAATGTCAGTTGTGGTGGTTTAGGGGTTAATATAGTTGGAGAGTTAATTGTGATGGGGGGGATTGACAGATTTGTGGTAATAGTGTAGGAAGTTAATTGCAATTGGAGTACAGCGGATTAGGGTTAATAGTGTAGGTTTTATTATGTGGTATGGTGGATTAGTGCAACAAAAGTTCCCTAAAGGGAGGCCCTTGCATGCACCAAAAGCCCCCAAAACAGTGTAAATAATGGCTAACAAAATAAGCCTTTCATATGTCCATGATTATGACACAAATGGCCATTAAAACCCCCACAAGCTGCGGCAACTTCTATTTAATACCCGGTGCTGGGTATGCAGCTAACTGGACAGCCCGGTCCCCTCTGATTCTGTATTCCACGTGGATCTAGCTGGGAGAGACACACGCTCAGCAAGAAGCTTCCTCCAGCAACAGTGGACACCTCCGTGTTCAGGTTACTCAGATTATCGCACTGGGTAGTGACATTATCACTCGGCGGCCAATTCAGTGGGGTAGCGAAGTGGCTTGTAAAAGTGCACTCCTGTACAACACGGTAACATCCCTCCCAGAAGCAAAGTCTGGAATCAGTGACAAAATTATGAGAGGAACACTCACTTGGTGTAAAATTTCACTTTTATTTTTGCCAAAGTTAAAACTGCTGAACAACAGTCCATAAAACTAGCATCAACATAGCCCAATCCCAGATAGCAGCTTATACGTTTCGGCTATATGACCTATTCATAGCTATGAATACAGCATGTAGCCGAAACGCGTAAGCTGCTGTGTCAATTGGGCTATGTTGATGCTAGTTTTATGGACTGTTGTTCAGCAGTTTCTGTTGTATTGTACTTTCCCCTTTAAGAGTTATGAAAGGGGAAAGCACAATACAACAGAAACACAACAACTTTATTTTAGAGAGTATAAAGTTCATTTTAACTAATAATGTTTTTGCCTTTAATGGTCATTTGTATCTACAGATTAGAGGTACGAGGTTTGCACCAAGGTATGCAAATCTATTCATGGGTAGATGGTAAAACCAGTTTATCCAGGAACATAGCTTAGGTGCAAACCTTGTGCTTTTTAATAGCTACATAGATGATATTATTGTTATCTGGAAAGGGAGTGAGGGGAGCCTTACAAGCTTCTTCAAAGATATCAATAATAATTATTTTAATTTGCAATTTACATATACCATAAGCAAAGCTAATATCACATTTTTAGATCTAGACATCTATGTAGATGAAGGTAGCCTAAACAACAAATATAATTTCAAGGCTGTAGATGCAAATAATTACGTACATGCCAACAGCTGTCATCTAGACAGGTGGATTAGGAATAGCCCAAAAGGACAAGGAGACAGAATTATTCTAAATTTATAGATTATGATGCCCACATTGAAATATTAGAGAATAGATTTAAAAAGGAGATCAAGAAAAAGGATGTATGAACATTTTACAACAATTCACAATAACAACATTAAAGACCTTAGATACTAGAGGATCTGTAAAATAAAGAAAAACTGGAGAGGGGGAAACAATGAGAAATCACTTCTACGCAAAGAAGCTAAAATGAATCAATGAAGACTCTATTCCCGTTACGTTTAAATTCAGTGTTGGACCTTAACCCATTTGTATTAGGGGGATAATAATTTGCAGCTATTGAAAATATACCATATCATACAATATTGTCCCCTGCCAGTTAAATATGTGTTAAATGTCTCAAATAATATGTCATATTGAGTCATTTATCAATTTTTCTAAAATTTGAGCTCTCTATTCCCCATATTAATAACTGAGGAATATAGGAAATATTATAAAAAACATATTTCACTTATGTAAAGAACATGTATAAAACATATTAGCCCATGTAAATAACTTTACATATGTTGAACATGAGATGAAACATTACATTTTATTCTATTTCATTTTTTGTGAGTTTTAAAACTCGAAGTTGGACCCTAAATTTACTCTTAGAGGGACTTTTAGGGAATTAAATATTGTGTAAGAAACAATACATAATCTACCATACACTCCTTAATGTATAGTAATTTGAAGATTAATTTATAATTATGTAACTATTTTTCTTATAAAAACCTTGAAAATAGTAACAATTTGGAATGATAAAGTATTCTGCTTATTTTATATTCTTTAGCAATAACCATGATACACATAAATTGATCCTACTCTCTTTAGGATTTAGAAAGTAGAGAGTTCATGTGAAAATATAGACATGAGTGTTTTATAGATGCTTAAGATATATCTTTAATATGTGTATAAATGTACAAGAAGAAAATAAGCTTTCTTTTTGACCATTTTATTTTTTAAGGCATCCTTTATCCAACCATACTATTTGAAGGTGAGACAACATTGCATGTACTTAATCCACCTTAAAAATTGTAATGCAAAGTAACAACCAATCAGCAAAAGGGTGTGGGTATATTAAATGCCGACAGAAAAGATTACTAAAGATTATTGCTTGTTCTATCTAATAATTCTCTGCGCAGAGATTCAAAGTCCAACAAACGGAACTCTTGATTGGCTACCGGCAGTCATATGATTTTATGCCATGATGGTGACAGACCATGGAAACTGATTCAGCTTACACCTACGATACCATGACTGAGTAGCAGTTACAAAGTAATTTCCTCCAGGCACGTTCAGCAGTGCGAGAGCAAGGTCAGGGCAGGATATTGTGGAAGTGTGGGGGAGGCGTATTTGAATAAGGTTGAATAAGGTTGGAGAGTTGAGGGAGGGTCTACAGTGTGCAGATTTCTACAGGTGCGGGGGCGAGGGGGGGGAATAGGTTTAGGCTGTATATTAAGATTAAAGGTGAGCAGATGGTGGTCTGAGATGGAAAATGGGTGACAGGCAACATCAGAGAGAGAGCAGAGATAGGATATTGATCTGGATCAATAGAGTGTCCATCATGGTGAGTAGGGAATAGGGTGGATTGTGAAAGGCCGAAGGAGTTAGTGAGTGAGAGAAATTTAGAGGCAGTAGGGGCAGATAGGTTGTCAATGGGGATGTTGAAGTCCCCCAGAATTAGAGTAGGTGTATTTGTAGAGAGAAAGTAAGGAAACCAGGCAGCAAAGTTGTCAAGGAATTGGGAGGTTGGCCCAGGGGGTGATAGATGACTGCCACTCTTAGAGGGAGGGGGGAGAACAGGCGAATGCAGTGGACCTCAAAGGAAGAAAAGGAGAGAGATGGAAATGGAGATAGGTACTGATAGGACCAGGAGTGGGAGAGTAAGATGCCAACACCACCACCATGTCTCTCACCTGGCCTATGTGTGTGACTAAAGTGAAGACCACAATCAGGTTTCAGTAATTGCTAAAAGGTTGAAAGCGTTGGAAACAAACAGGTCGTGAACAGTTGTAAGTTTGTTACAGACAGAGCGAGCATTCCAGAGGGCACAAGAAAAGAGAGGGGATAAGCGCTGTGTGTTTATGGAGATGATATTGTTGGTATTGCGTGACCTAGAGTTTTTGCAGTTGGAGACAGAGCAGCAAGCAGTAGTAGCAGTGAGACTGACAGAAGGTGAGAGTTAGATTTGTAGGAGCGTGTATGATTAGACACAGGAGAGTTAGAGGGGGAAGTGTTTCTAAGGAGACAGAGTAATTGATGAGATGACAGCATAGGGGATGAGAGAAGGGAGGGTGAGATATAGATAGTGTGGAGATTGTTGTTATAGGGACATGCAGTGAATTTTAGGATAAGGGCAGACAGGGAGAGCAGAAAATATGTAGAGAGCATTGTGTAGATGTATAGTTATTAAGTTTACCTGTTAGTGGGACTGCAGTTTCCACCTCCACTTTCTAACTCCAGTGAGTAACTCTGCCACTTCTAACAAAGAGCTACTTAGAATCAGAGAGCCACGGCTCAAAAGAGCCTAAGGGCTGGGGGGCGAAGCGAGCTAGAAAGCCGAGTGGTCGCATGGTACTTCAGCTCCGCTGAAATATTCAATAAACTTGATTACCCGACCATCAAGCCTAGTTCACAATCAAATCTGAGAGATACCCAGCTTCTATGATCACCATAGATGGATTCTGGCTCTGAATAGCTGTTATCAGAGGGAGCTAACCGAGGTTCTTTGCAACGACCTGTGTGAAGGATATCTGTGAGCGGCCATTATCCCATCCACGTGGCGGCTCACCAGCACACAGAACTTAAACAACAATTCAGGATTATAGAGACCAGATTAACCAGCCTTATATGTTTAAGAAAACATCTTATTATATCTATATAATGGAGCATTTTCAGGCTACTTTGTTAGAGGAACTGGATTACCTATTATGTACTCACTTCTGTAGACTCGAAGAGAGCATATTAAAGGCAATGGAAGAAACTGATTGTATGGTGAAGCAGAGACAATCACTCAAAATCCTAGATCGAGTCTCAACTGTACAAACGGAATATAGTCCTATGGAGGGGGAGACCTCTGGAGCTATGCCGCAATCAGTGATGAGAGCTACCAACCTGTCTACTCCCGCAACTTTAACAAAGTCGCCTATGAGCCCGGTATCTTTTTTCCTGCCTACCGTGTTGTCAGCTGCTTGCGATGTAGAAGTTCGCACAATTTGGCCAAAGTCCACTGGATCTGAGGAGACCAACTTGAGCATGATAACATCCTCATGCTTACCACAGTGGAGAGTTACAGAAAGGCAGATATACAACCATGGGTGGATTGTGCAGCTGCCGCTGCTAATGAAAACAAGATCCACTACTAAAGGACTCAAAGTTAAGATGATGATTCCACGGGAACTACGGTATCAATCTGAGGGTGATCAAGTACGCTATTGAAGAGAAGGATTGCCTAGCCTCCTTGCTGATTGGGGTCCCACTTGCCCAGCTGGTGTGTGGACTCAAGTATCCTGGTAGCTGTTTTGGGCCAGGCCCTCTGGAACACCGGAGTGGGGTAAAATAGTCTACCCCGCATGAACATAACTACACTACTTCCTTAGTGAGATAATTGGCTTAGTCTATATTTTGCAATTACTTTCCAACAATCGTAACTTTTTTGACGACATTGATGTCTGAACTTTCAGATCTTAAATATGTGTGGGACAATTACCTTGTTAATAGCTAGTTACCCAAGGTTAATAATTCACATTGTATAGTAAGTTTGAGTTTACAGAGCGGTTTTACATCGCTTCATATATCTATGCCTTGAAATTTTAACTGGTCGCATATATAATTTTGAGCATATAAGTAGTGGAGTTTACTCTTTTTCCCTAATTATAGAGATACACAAAATGGGACTGGTTGTCTATGGCCATTCTAAAGCCGGTATTGAGTGAGGGGCTAACCAGATTGTGTCCTGAAGAGTGGGGTGATGCAGTCTATATAATAATTGTTGTAATTTAGCTCTAATTTTGTTTATACCTATGCATGTGTATTGACAGAGTAAGTATGTTGGGTATAATTTTGTTCTAAATCAGTATATTACTAAAGTTATCTAGTTTAGTATATACTTTTATAGCAGCCCTCCATATGATGCAGAAATATATTCTATTTATATGACCCTCAAGTCCTTACTTTCCACGTACTAGCAATATACCTATATCCACTACATTATACAACCTATGATAAGCCAGAGAGGTGAACCCTTTGTCCTCTGTCCTGGGGTATAGGGCCCATGCCCCTATGACCGAGCTATAATACATAGGATGGCTTCATGTTTCTTGATGG
Source organism: Bombina bombina (assembly GCF_027579735.1). Taxonomy (NCBI): domain Eukaryota; kingdom Metazoa; phylum Chordata; class Amphibia; order Anura; family Bombinatoridae; genus Bombina; species Bombina bombina. The sequence goes on from NC_069500.1 coordinate 1,100,372,268, forward strand.
ACAGCTACTAGTACTGTGAGGACAAAGAGTAAGGATCCAAATTATACCTAGTGATTTTTATACTGTTTTTAGTCATAGGTTCCTGATAGTTGATCACCTCTCTATAACATATGACCTCTACAGCTTTGACATTTTAATAGTCCTGTTATTATATACATATTGAACCTAGTCTTTTGTGGAAATGTCCTAATGTTTTTTAGGGCAGGGTGGAGCAAGCTTTTTTAACGAGGAATGCTATGTATATTCATAGTTACCTAAGTATCTGCACATATATTTTGGAGGCTAATTTCATGTATATACCAGGAAAGTTATTGTTTTGTACTCTATTTATAATGTGACAGATAAATACCTGACTGCTTAAAATATGCTATTGAAAAGTCAAGTCTCTTAAATGCTGAGTTATAGCGGTTGTTGTTCAATGTATTACCCTATGTACATACAATTGTATTCTTGTTTAATGTGATAATTAATAAATACAAAACATGCAATTGAAAAGTCAAATCTTAAAATGCTGAGTCGTAACAGTGGTTGTTCAATGTATTACCTTATATATGATTTGCATACAATGGTATTCTTGTTTAAGGTAATAATTACACTCTGCCACCATAACTGGATCCAATTTTAAGGCTTGAAGACTGCATATACTATGTTGGGGGTTTGCACATGCCATTATCTCGTACTGAACAAAGCTTTGTACACTGTAGTTTTTAACACTCTCACTTATTTCTGCAGCCCTATATGTTTGCGGATAATAGTTCTTAATTTAATACTATACATAGGTAAGATATCTGAGACACCTCATTTAACTTCATTCATACTGAATTGAAAAGTCAAGTCTTAAATGCTGAGTTATAGCGGTTGTTGTTCAACGTATTGCTGGGCTGCCTACGGCTGGGGTAGCCTAGTAGCTTCCACGCATGTGTATTTATATATAGTTATATTTTGAGGTATCTTATGTACACAGTTAAAACTAGGTCCCTCAGACCATTCCTAGTAAAACACGCAGCAGAATTGTAGAGACAAATATACCTCCTACTTAAAAATAGAACTATATACTATCTCAGGAATGGCCATTTGACACCTACTATGTTTACTTAATAAGTCCACTTTGTGCATATACGAATACTACCTTATCAATAACGGTAATATTGTATCTGGCTCTATTCCAATTTTTCTGACCCTATTAAGTATATTCTGTTATACACCCTACAGTCTACATCTGCAAGAGGTGTACCACCTAAATTATCCCCCTATGATCTTGTTTTGAGTAACCTCCACACTTAACGGTTCCCTAGATTGCCACTGATTTCCCCCTTTTCCAGCAGTCTCCAGCGGTGGCTCCACCCCCCCCATACATATTTGTTTATTGGATAAACAAAGGAACACAGATTCCATGAAACTTTTTTCCTACACTCCAATTATTTGATTCAATTTTAAGAAGCATACACTTAGAGTAATTAATCTAAGTGGCACAAGACTTGGGACAGATGCATAGAGTAATGACCTAAAGGCTGATACTATATAAGGTAAATATTTTGTGTAGTACATGGTACTAATCACTTAAACATATTCTATTTTATATTCTTATGGTACCTGCTACCTTTATATAGGAGTTGATATGTGCTTCTTTCCTTTTGTTTTCCTTTCAAATATTACCCTCCCCCCAGTGATACTGATCATGAGGGTAACCTCACACTCATGCTTAGTCTAGAAGGTCATCTTATGGTACTGTATAGAGGTGTGTTGGGTTTGAACTCTTGTTTGTTTGAATATTTTTACCCTGCTACATGTATAACAAGAAAAATTATTTGAGGTTTAACTAATAGTGTACTACAAGAGCACCACTATAAACTGAGATCCACATGGATTGTGTCAACATAGATTTTATGCTTTTGTTTTCTTAAAGATGTATAATGTGGATATTGATTTTGCTGTAACAGACTGAGTACTTGTAAAGAGCTGATTGTGTCATTTTGTCAAATGTGAGTTACACTTGTTAAGTTTTGATATACCTCAATAAAAATATATATAAAAAAAAGAGCCTAAGGGCTGTTGTATGTAGCAGTGAGAGTAATGAACTAATTCTAGGCAGCTGGCTACAAGCAGTCTAGCTAGCCAGGAGTTAAACACTTGCAAATTAGAGGGGGGAGGGCAGGATGCATGAAAGTTAGACAGAGTATCTGATAAAATAATTACAGGTAGACAAAATGGAGACAGAGGAAATGGTTACCAGAGAATTCTAGCTTAAATTAAAGGGGTGTTTAAAAGCAGTCAGGAAGGCAGAAGCAGGAAGACATACCAGAGAATTCTAGCAGAAATTAAAGGGGCGTTTAAAAGCAGTCAGGGGGGCAGAAGCAGGACGACATACCTGTAGAGAGATGAGATGAAGTAGGATTAGAAGCATTGTGGATATTGACTCAGTGAGTAACTCTGCCATGCATGTAAAAGTGAGAGTAATTAACTAATTCTAGGCAACTGACTACAAGCAGTCTAGCTAGCCAGGAGTTACACACTTGCAAATTAGAGGTGGGGGGGCAGGATGAATGAAAGTTAGACAGAGTATCTGATAAAATGATTACAGGTAGACATTTTCATATGAATAAATACTTGTGTTATTCAGCATAAAGAGACAAAGATAGTGCATATAGCACAACATATTTTATTATCTCTGCCCTATAGCTGGCAGCGCTTCTATATAAACCATACTTTTTCCTATATTGCTTAAAGGCAGCATCGCCAAGAGGCGTCTTACTATACATTTCAGAGGGTGGCGATGCTGCTCTGATACCGGCGATATATTCAAAGCAGCATCGCCACCTACATCAAAGGTGTAATGTAAATGATCCCTTTACACAGTACTGTATGACAATACAAATTACATGTGTAAACGGAAACTCAACCCCTGCCCTGTTCTTACAAAATAATAGTGAATAAAACATATCAATAATACATCTATAGGAGCTGGGGGATTTTGTGTATATGAAATACAGTATGTATATAAATTGTTGTATATGTAATATTAGAATATGTATGTAAACTTCAGGCGTGATTGTACTTATCTTCTATTGTGTCCTTTGGCAAGTATTTTACTTTTTTTAAGATTGTGATTGCACAATACAGGTGGCCCTCGTTTTACAACGGTTCAATTTACACCGTTTCAGAATAACAACCTTTTTTTCCAGTCATGTGACTGCTATTGAAAAGCATTGAGAAGCAGTGCATTTAATAAAATAGCCAGTAGGTGGAGCTGTCTGCTTGTGTTGCAGCAAAGCCAAGCAAGCTGAAATTAATCAGTTTAACCAGACCTGAGCAATCGAGCAGATTTTAAAGGAACAAGATCTTCCTTTCTATAAATCAGTCCAGATTGGAATGCATAGAAAGAACTGTTTGCAGAAAAATGCAAGTGAAGTCTGTGTTGTGTGATTATTTTATTAGGTTTAAAATGCTGTTTAGCAAATGTTTTTGTTCATTTAACTTAGTTTAATTATATATTCTGTGTTGTGTGATTATTTTATTAGGTTTATCATGCTGTTTAGCATTTAAAGTCTTCATTTCAAATCTTTAAAAATAATGTATTAGGTGTTACTTATGACAATTTTGAGAGGGGCCTGGAATCTATCTCCCTCACTTCCCATTGACTTGCATTATAAACTGGGTTTCAATTTACAACGGTTTCGATTTACAACCATTCCTTCTGGAACCTAACACCGGCGTAAAGTGAGGGCTACCTGTATTCATATTTACATTCTATTTAGAACAAGCATTTGCGATCAAAATATTGTTTTCACAATTTCCTATTTCACAATATTGCTATCATGTTTTTAATATTCACATTTCACAACATTGTGATCGTGTTTTTGCGTTTTTATACTTCACAATAATGCGATCCTGTTTTCACATTTGTAATATTCATATTTCATAATATAGCTATCGTGATTGCGCAATAGCGTTTTACTTAATATTGTGATCGCACTGTAGCAAACGTGTATATATATATATATATATATATATATATATAGTGTATATATATATATATATATATATATATAAAGACAAAAAATTATCAGAGGGAACGCAACTGCTGTTCAAGAGCTATTATATGAAGTTACAAGCTGACAATAACTTTCCTAGTTTTGTCAGCATAAGAATTGTGGTGGTGCAGACCCTTAAAATTTTTGTTATGGTTTAGAAAAGGGAGAAATGACTAGGAGTGTAATCCTAGTTATAAAAAGACAGGGATTTCAGCACTCTTTTTGAAAAAATAAAGCTCATAAGACCAAAGTACGTTTTTAAACTGTGGATTTTTAATCCAATTGTGAACAGGGAAATCTTCCAACTGTATGCACACCACTCCCCAGATGAGAAAGATACAATACACTGTATCACATTCGTTATAGGAAGTTAATAAGGAAACAAAAGTTACTTATATACATACTAGAGTTTGTATTCAAAACCTGACCGGTCAGGGGTACACAGCTTGTACAGAGAAAAAAGGCAGCCAAAGCTTAGTAGGATTGATATGTGATACCTTTATAGAACCTCTACACCCTGCTGCACACAGAACCCCTTATGAAGAGGTATATCCTGGGCAGGTATGAGAAAGTGGGATCCAAGAGGTCAAATAGGGGTACCATAAACAGAAGCAAGTCACAGCTTATTGTCACAGTCCCAATATGGTATACAATGAATAGCGTGTTTTTATATATAATCAAGAAATAAAGCCTTATTCTTAGACTCACTACACCCAACTGCTCACAGTACTCCAAACAAGGAGAGTATAATACCGGGCAGTACATAAAATGGTAATAGTTACCAGGATCTAAGTGGTCTCTAAGTTAGGCTTTCTTGAATTTAACAATATGCATGTAGAACGACATTTATAAGCAATAATAACAGACAGTATGTGCCATTTTAGTGCTTTTTTTTGTTAGCTATTCATGCAAAGCTTGCAGTAGGAAAAAGTAAGCAAAAGTAGAGGGTTATAGCATAAAGCACAGTAGGTGGTATTTCCTCAGTATTGCTGGGATCCTGAAATGCTGACAAGTGAGACTGCATGCAAAGAAGATTGTAGCAAGCAAGAAGAAAAGCAGTTCACAATGTTGTTACTACGAGGCCAGCATAACATATAGGTAACAATGTTGCTATCCTCGGCAATTGTTATAACAGTACCCAGAACGTTCTTTGTAAATATATTGCTCACGGATCAACTAGACATGCAAGTTTTCACAAGTAAAGGGCAATTGTATCCGTAATTGTATATGACCGTGATACAGTCCATATTAGTGAACCATAATATAACATATACGACCTTGCTATTTCATTCAGACATATCGCTGTGGCAAGATGCGTCCTCGTAACTTATTTGATCCTCGAGTTACATTTGTTGCGCTTCTGTATTCACCGCAGGTACCATCGACCATGCGGTCTGGAGGCTGTGTTAGTAGCGTGCACCACGTAGGCCGGTCGGCTTAGCCAATGCCGACGCGCGTTTCACCCGCAGGGCTGATAGACAGACCGGGCTTCGTCAGGGCGGTATATTGAAAGGACTACCTAGTCCCTTTTTATAGCATTTTGTAATAGCGCCCCTGCTGGAGGTGAAAATATGTTGCATATCTATACATAGAATATTCTAATTAAACAAGAAGGGGAAAATAAATCATTTTGCAGATATACTGCACTTAAAAACAGAAGTTAAATCTAGATGGATTTTCCTATACCTGAATAACTTATCTGGATACATATAAGGTTTTCTCACACCTATAATTATTATGTAGTTTTTATTAAAAAAAACACAATTCATTTATATCAATGTCCAGAAAAAGTGCTTTTGAAATGGGCTTTCTAGAAATGTTGCTGTCCTATAGAAAACAGGCCATGTCAAGTTTGTCATTTAAACCCTCCGGCAGTTGAGTCCCCAACTCAAAGATCCACCTGCATTCTTTCTGCAGGAGGATCTTATCGTTGTCGCCTCCTCTGCCATTGGTAATTCCTCTATCTATACCAATGAATTTTAGAGAGTCAGGATTGCAGTCGTGTACCAGTTCATAGTGTTTTGCAACATTACCCTTCTGGTTTTTGTTTTTTACATCATCACGATGTTCTGTGATTCGGTCTTTTATGGCTCTCCTCGTTTTTCCCACATAAAAACGTGGGCAGCTGCAGGAGAGTAGGTAGATTACTCCTTCTGTGTTGCAGTTAATAAAATGTTTTAACTTGTACCTTTTCCCTGTGAGGGTGCCAAAATCTTTCGTTTTGACCATGAATTTACATGCCACACATCGACCACAAGGGTGGTTACCAGATGACCTATGTCTTGTGAGCCAGTTTGTCTGTTTTTGTTCAGACCTATATTGGCTTCTTACGAGCTTGTCCTTCAGGTTGGAAGCTCGTCTAGCTGTGATGTTTGGATAGTCCCCAACTTCTTTTGATACTCCCACATCACTTATAAGAATTTTCCAATTCTTGGCCAGAATCTCCTTTAAGGCATTCCAATGACAGTTGTAGTCTGTGACCAGCCTTATTTTTGAATCTATTATTTTTTCTTTTTGTACAAGAAGTGTATTTCTGTTTGTATGTGCAGCATTATTAAATGCCTTTTTTACATTTCGTTTGGAATACCCTCTGTCCAAGAACCTTTTTTGCATGTCTGTGCCATGCTTCAGGAATCTTTCTTTTGTCGAGCAATTTCTACGAAGTCGTAGAAATTGCCCTTTCGGTATACCTCGTATCAAGTGTGTTGGGTGGTGACTTGAAGCTAGGAGGAAGCTGTTAGTAGCAGTACTCTTCCGAAAATTTTCAGTCACAATCATTCCTTGTTCAATTTTTACATTGACATCTAGAAACGATATTTCCTCCTTGCTTTATTGCAGGGTTAGAGAAATGTTACTGTCATTTATGTTGAGGGTACGAACAAATTCTTTTAGATTGGTTTCCGATCCCTCCCAGATTAAAAAGACATCATCCACATATCTTAACCACATGTGGATGTTTTCTTCAAAAAGGGGGCTTTGGAACACTTCATCCATTTCCCACTTTCCGAGATGTAGGCAAGCATATGTTGGGGCACATGTGGCACCCATTGCAGTGCCTCTTTTCTGCTTGTATATTTTATTATCAAACATGAATATGTTGTTACCGAGCAAGAATGTTAACAATTCCACCACAAAATCTGTGTGGTTTTGGACATTTGTGCCTCTTGTCATGAGGTAATGTTTACACGCTTCTATTCCCACTTCATGTGGGATGGATGAGTATAAACCCTCAACATCTAAACATACCAACCATGCTTCCTGAGGGACTGATAGTCCATCTACTTTCCTGAGAAAGTCTGCAGTGTCCAGGATAAAGGATGGCATGGTATTTAAGAACGGTCTTAGAAAGTGGTCAATATAGTTCCCCAGATTTTCTGTAAGGCTGCCTATTCCTGCGATTATTGGGCGGCCTGCAGGATTATTGGAGTTTTATGTATCTTGGGGATACAGTAAAAGACTGGCATCACAGGGTGCTCTGGGTATAGATATTTGAATTCTGTTGCAGTAATAGTTTTTCTCTCTTTTGCCTTCTTTAGAATGTTAAAGAGGGAAAACTGCAGAGAAGAGGTAGGGTTGAAGGTTAAGCTTTGGTATTGGCTTTTATCTAAGAGTTGGCGCTTTGCCTCAAGGACATACATGTTTTCGTCCCATAGGACTAAATTGCCACCCTTGTCAGCCTGTTTTATGATCAGTCCTTTAGCACTCATCAATTCTCCAAGGGCTTTTCTTTCTGACTTGCTTAGATTATCATTTACTAGTCCAGTGAAAGAGAGGCCGGCCACTTCTCTCTCTACCTGCTTTACAAAGATGTTCACAGCAGGTACCATCGATAATTGTGGCATATATTTAGATTTAGCTTTAAAGTTAGTTTTAATCGTTTTACATCCACTGGGATCAAGGGCTTGTGAGGGATCATATTGACTCCCTTCATTTTCAGCCAGCAATGCTTGAAGATCTATGATTAGAGCACTATCTTCCGTGGTAAGAGATACATCTTCCACTAGATGTCTACTCCTTCCTTTCATTATTTGAGACAGGACTACCCGTCTAGCAAACAAATGAAGATCTTTGATAAAATTGAATTTGTCAAGAGTGTTTGTAGGGCAAAACGATAGGCCTTTTTTAAGAACCTCAATATGAGATATGCCAAGTTTAAAAGTAGATAGATTTATAATTTGCAAGTCATTCTCTGGTTGGTTTAGAATCCCCTGCGGCTGCGAAAGCGTCGGGGTCTGCCCTGGGAGTAATTCCTCTGGGTTTAATCGTAGCCCTGTTGGCGACGTTGCCTGGAGGGGTACCGTCTCTCTTCTGAGTTTGAACTTGTCCCCCCTCTTCCTTCTCTTCCTGCTGCCTCTCCTCCTTCCCCTAAAAAAGAATTCTTATTTTCAAGGGTAACTCTGGAATGATCTACTTCCACATCAGAGCTGTCTGTACCCGAGTCATAAGCTCCTTTCGCTGATTGATAACTATAGACTTTGTTGTTTTTATAGTCATCGTTGTCTCTGGAAAATTTTCTTCCTTTTCTCAATTTTATGTCAGTTTGTAGTCTTGCTATCTGTTCTTTTATTTCCTCATTTAATTTAGCAAAGTTTGAATTCGTTTCAAACATATTAACTACTTTTAGAGACTCTTCAGCTTGATTTATAGTTTTTTCTAGTCTTTCTTTATTTTGTTTCACCATTTTATTCATGAGGATGATGGAACAGTCTGAAAGACTGGTATTCCAATCTTCCATAAACTCCTCCCCACCTTCATCTTCTCTCAAATTTGTCCCAGGGTCTAGCCTGAGGCGTAGACCTCTGGGTATGATCTTTGTTTTTATATAATTCTCAAGACTAGATGTCTCAGCTCTGAGTTTTACTTGTTTGACCAGTAGTTTCTTATAATTTTTAAAAGCACCATAAATATTTACTGGTGTGTTGTTTTTATCCTGACTCTCTTCCAGGTTTGATATAGATAGAGATGCTGTAAGTTCAGCTTCCCAGTTTTCATCAGACAGCATGAAAGCCATGTTGTAACCTTAATCTCTGGGCAGCTTTGCACAGACAGCTCAAAGAAATCCCTTTATGTTCACAATTGAAAAGGTCGAAAAAAACCAGCTAAAGGGGTTCTCCACTCTGGAAACCTTATAAAGTTTAAGGGCCTGGGCCCAAGTATACCAGGTATACAATACAAAAAGACAAAAAATTATCAGAGGGAACGCAACTGCTGTTCAAGAGCTATTATATGAAGTTACAAGCTGACAATAACTTTCCTAGTTTTGTCAGCATAAGAATTGTGGTGGTGCAGACCCTTAAAATTTTTGTTATGGTTTAGAAAAGGGAGAAATGACTAGGAGTGTAATCCTAGTTATAAAAAGACAGGGATTTCAGCACTCTTTTTGAAAAAATAAAGCTCATAAGACCAAAGTACGTTTTTAAACAGTGAATTTTTAATCCAATTGTGAACAGGGAAATCTTCCAACTGTATGCACACCACTCCCCAGATGAGAAAGATACAATACACTGTATCACATTCGTTATAGGAAGTTAATAAGGAAACAAAAGTTACTTATATACATACTAGAGTTTGTATTCAAAACCTGACCGGTCAGGGGTACACAGCTTGTACAGAGAAAAAAGGCAGCCAAAGCTTAGTAGGATTGATATGTGATACCTTTATAGAACCTCTACACCCTGCTGCACACAGAACCCCTTATGAAGAGGTATATCCTGGGCAGGTATGAGAAAGTGGGATCCAAGAGGTCAAATAGGGGTACCATAAACAGAAGCAAGTCACAGCTTATTGTCACAGTCACAATATGGTATACAATGAATAGCGTGTTTTTATATATAATCAAGAAATAAAGCCTTATTCTTAGACTAGGAAAGTTATTGTCAGCTTGTAACTTCATATAATAGCTCTTGAACAGCAGTTGCGTTCCCTCTGATAATTTTTTGTCTTTTTGTATTGTATACCTGGTATACTTGGGCCCAGGCCCTTAAACTTTATAAGGTTTCCAGAGTGGAGAACCCCTTTAGCTGGTTTTTTTCGACCTTTTCAATTGTGAACATAAAGGGATTTCTTTGAGCTGTCTGTGCAAAGCTGCCCAGAGATTAAGGTTACAACATGGCTTTCATGCTGTCTGATGAAAACTGGGAAGCTGAACTTACAGCATCTCTATCTATATCAAACCTGGAAGAGAGTCAGGATAAAACCAACACACCAGTAAATATTTATGGTGCTTTTAAAAATTATAAGAAACTACTGGTCAAACAAGTAAAACTCAGAGCTGAGACATCTAGTCTTGAGAATTATATAAAAACAAAGATCATACCCAGAGGTCTACGCCTCAGGCTAGACCCTGGGACAAATTTGAGAGAAGATGAAGGTGGGGAGGAGTTTATGGAAAATTGGAATACCAGTCTTTCAGACTGTTCCATCATCCTCATGAATAAAATGGTGAAACGAAATAAAGAAAGACTAGAAAAAACTATAAATCAAGCTGAAGAGTCTCTAAAAGTAGTTAATATGTTTGAAACGAATTCAAACTTTGCTAAATTAAATGAGGAAATAAAAGAACAGATAGCAAGACTACAAACTGACATAAAATTGAGAAAAGGAAGAAAATTTTCCAGAGACAACGATGACTATAAAAACAACAAAGTCTATAGTTATCAATCAGCGAAAGGAGCTTATGACTCGGGTACAGACAGCTCTGATGTGGAAGTAGATCATTCCAGAGTTACCCTTGAAAATAAGAATTCTTTTTTAGGGGAAGGAGGAGAGGCGGCAGGAAGAGAAGGAAGAGGGGGGACAAGTTCAAACTCAGAAGAGAGACGGTACCCCTCCAGGCAACGTCGCCAACAGGGCTACGATCAAACCCAGAGGAATTACTCCCAGGGCAGACCCCGATGCTTTCGCAGCCGCAGGGGATTCTAAACCAACCAGAGAATGACTTACAAATTATAAATCTATCTACTTTTAAACTTGGCATATCTCATATTGAGGTTCTTAAAAAAGGCCTATCGTTTTGCCCTACAAACACTCTTGACAAATTCAATTTTATCAAAGATCTTCATTTGTTTGCTAGATGGGTAGTCCTGTCTCAAATAATGAAAGGAAGGAGTAGACATCTAGTGGAAGATGTATCTCTTACCACGGAAGATAGTGCTCTAATCATAGATCTTCAAGCATTGCTGGCTGAAAATGAAGGGAGTCAATATGATCCCTCACAAGCCCTTGATCCCAGTGGATGTAAAACGATTAAAACTAACTTTAAAGCTAAATCTAAATATATGCCACAATTATCGATGGTACCTGCTGTGAACATCTTTGTAAAGCAGGTAGAGAGAGAAGTGGCTTGCCTCTCTTTCACTGGACTAGTAAATGATAATCTAAGCAAGTCAGAAATAAAAGCCCTTGGAGAATTGATGAGTGCTAAAGGACTGATCATAAAACAGGCTGACAAGGGTGGCAATTTAGTCCTATGGGACGAAAACATGTATGTCCTTGAGGCAAAGCGCCAACTCTTAGATAAAAGCCAATACCAAAGCTTAACCTTCAACCCTACCTCTTCTCTGCAGTTTTCCCTCTTTAACATTCTAAAGAAGGCAAAAGAGAGAAAAACTATTACTGCAACAGAATTCAAATATCTATACCCAGAGCACCCTGTGATGCCGGTCTTTTACTGTATCCCCAAGATACATAAAAACTCCAATAATCCTCCAGGCCGCCCAATAATCGCAGGAATAGGCAGCCTTACAGAAAATCTGGGGAACTATATTGACCACTTTCTAAGACCGTTCTTAAATACCATGCCATCCTTTATCCTGGACACTGCAGACTTCCTCAGGAAAGTAGATGGACTATCAGTCCCTCAGGAAGCATGGTTGGTATGTTTAGATGTTGAGGGTTTATACTCATCCATCCCACATGAAGTGGGAATAGAAGCGTGTAAACATTACCTCATGACAAGAGGCACAAATGTCCAAAACCACACAGATTTTGTGGTGGAATTGTTAACATTCGTGCTCGGTAACAACATATTCATGTTTGATAATAAAATATACAAGCAGAAACGAGACACTGCAATGGGTGCCACATGTGCCCCAACATATGCTTGCCTACATCTCGGAAAGTGGGAAATGGATGAAGTGTTCCAAAGCCCCCTTTTTGAAGAAAACATCCACATGTGGTTAAGATATGTGGATGATGTCTTTTTAATCTGGGAGGGATCGGAAACCAATCTAAAAGAATTTGTTCGTACCCTCAACATAAATGACAGTAACATTTCTCTAACCCTGCAATATAGCAAGGAGGAAATATCGTTTCTAGATGTCAATGTAAAAATTGAACAAGGAATGATTGTGACTGAAAATTTTCGGAAGAGTACTGCTACTAACAGCCTCCTCCTAGCTTCAAGTCACCACCCAACACACTTGATACGAGGTATACCGAAAGGGCAATTTCTACGACTTCGTAGAAATTGCTTGACAAAAGAAAGATTCCTGAAGCATGGCACAGACATGCAAAAAAGGTTCTTGGACAGAGGGTATTCCAAGCGAAATGTAAAAAAGGCATTTAATAATGCTGCACATACAAACAGAAATACACTTCTTGTACAAAAAGAAAAAATAATAGATTCAAAAATAAGGCTGGTCACAGACTACAACTGTCATTGGAATGCCTTAAAGGAGATTCTGGCCAAGAATTGGAAAATTCTTATAAGTGATGTGGGAGTATCAAAAGAAGTTGGGGACTATCCAAACATCACAGCTAGACGAGCTTCCAACCTGAAGGACAAGCTCGTAAGAAGCCAATATAGGTCTGAACAAAAACAGACAAACTGGCTCACAAGACATAGGTCATCTGGTAACCACCCTTGTGGTCGATGTGTGGCATGTAAATTCATGGTCAAAACGAAAGATTTTGGCACCCTCACAGGGAAAAGGTACAAGTTAAAACATTTTATTAACTGCAACACAGAAGGAGTAATCTACCTACTCTCCTGCAGCTGCCCACGTTTTTATGTGGGAAAAACGAGGAGAGCCATAAAAGACCGAATCACAGAACATCGTGATGATGTAAAAAACAAAAACCAGAAGAGTAATGTTGCAAAACACTATGAACTGGTACACGACTGCAATCCTGACTCTCTAAAATTCATTGGTATAGATAGAGGAATTACCAATGGCAGAGGAGGCGACAACGATAAGATCCTCCTGCAGAAAGAATGCAGGTGGATCTTTGAGTTGGGGACTCAACTGCCGGAGGGTTTAAATGACAAACTTGACATGGCCTGTTTTCTATAGGACAGCAAAATTTCTAGAAAGCCCATTTCAAAAGCACTTTTTCTGGACATTGATATATATGAATTGTGTTTTTTTAATATAAACTACATAATAATTATAGGTGTGAGAAAACCTTATATGTATCCAGATAAGTTATTCAGGTATAGGAAAATCCATCTAGAGTTAACTTCTGTTTTTAAGTGCAGTATATCTGCAAAATGATTTATTTTCCCCTTCTTGTTTAATTAGAATATTCTATGTATAGATATGCAACATATTTTCACCTCCAGCAGGGGCGCTATTACAAAATGCTATAAAAAGGGACTAGGTAGTCCTTTCAATATACCGCCCTGACGAAGCCCGGTCTGTCTATCAGCCCTGCGGGTGAAACGCGCGTCGGCATTGGCTAAGCCGACCGGCCTACGTGGTGCACGCTACTAACACAGCCTCCAGACCGCATGGTCAATGGTACCTGCGGTGAATACAGAAGCGCAACAAATGTAACTCGAGGATCAAATAAGTTACGAGGACGCATCTTGCCACAGCGATATGTCTGAATGAAATAGCAAGGTCGTATATGTTATATTATGGTTCACTAATATGGACTGTATCACGGTCACATACAATTACGGATACAATTGCCCTTTACTTGTGAAAACTTGCATGTCTAGTTGATCCGTGAGCAATATATTTACAAAGAACGTTCTGGGTACTGTTATAACAATTGCCGAGGATAGCAACATTGTTACCTATATGTTATGCTGGCCTCGTAGTAACAACATTGTGAACTGCTTTTCTTCTTGCTTGCTACAATCTTCTTTGCATGCAGTCTCACTTGTCAGCATTTCAGGATCCCAGCAATACTGAGGAAATACCACCTACTGTGCTTTATGCTATAACCCTCTACTTTTGCTTACTTTTTCCTACTGCAAGCTTTGCATGAATAGCTAACAAAAAAAAGCACTAAAATGGCACATACTGTCTGTTATTATTGCTTATAAATGTCGTTCTACATGCATATTGTTAAATTCAAGAAAGCCTAACTTAGAGACCACTTAGATCCTGGTAACAATTACCATTTTATGTACTGCCCGGTATTATACTCTCCTTGTTTGGAGTACTGTGAGCAGTTGGGTGTAGTGAGTCTAAGAATAAGGCTTTATTTCTTGATTATATATAAAAACACGCTATTCATTGTATACCATATTGGGACTGTGACAATAAGCTGTGACTTGCTTCTGTTTATGGTACCCCTATTTGACCTCTTGGATCCCACTTTCTCATACCTGCCCAGGATATACCTCTTCATAAGGGGTTCTGTGTGCAGCAGGGTGTAGAGGTTCTATAAAGGTATCACATATCAATCCTACTAAGCTTTGGCTGCCTTTTTTCTCTGTACAAGCTGTGTACCCCTGACCGGTCAGGTTTTGAATACAAACTCTAGTATGTATATAAGTAACTTTTGTTTCCTTATTAACTTCCTATAACGAATGTGATACAGTGTATTGTATCTTTCTCATCTGGGGAGTGGTGTGCATACAGTTGGAAGATTTCCCTGTTCACAATTGGATTAAAAATTCACTGTTTAAAAACGTACTTTGGTCTTATGAGCTTTATTTTTTCAAAAAGAGTGCTGAAATCCCTGTCTTTTTATAACTAGGATTACACTCCTAGTCATTTCTCCCTTTTCTAAACCATAACAAATATATATATATATATACTGTACAGGTGGCCCTCGGTTTACGACGGTTCAATTTGCGCCGTTTCAGAATAACGCCCTTTTTTTTTGCTATTGAAAAGCATTGACTGCTATTGAAAGCATTAGCACATGCATACATTAAAATAGCCAGTAGGTGGAGCTGTTCGCTTGTGTTGCAGCAAACACATGCAAAGAAAAGCAAGCCAGACATGATCAATGGATCAGCTTTCAGAGGAACAAGATCTAGCAGCCACTTCCCTTAGCTGCAGACTCAATGCAGAGAACTGTTTGCAGAAAAAGGCAAGTAAAAAACGTTTTTGTTCATTAAACTTAGTTTGATGATGATACAGTCTGTTGTGTGATTAAACACAGGCAGGCTAATCAGTGTATAACCAGACCTGAGCAATGGATCCGTTTTTAAAGGAACAGGATCTAGCAGCCACTCCCCTTAGCTGCAGAAAAATGCAAGTAAAAAAACGTTTTTCTACATTAAACTTAGTTTGATGATGATACAGTCTGTTGTGTGATTATTTTGTTTTTGTTCATTAAACTTAGATTGATGATGATGATACAGTCTGTGTTTGTGTGATAATTTTATTAGGTGTGGTTTAGCAAATGTTTTTGTATATTAAACTTAGTTTGATGATGATACAATCTACAGTATATTTTAGGGATATAATGCTGTTTACCATTTAAAGTCTTCATTTCAAAGCTTTAAAAATAATGTATTA
Organism: Bombina bombina; assembly: GCF_027579735.1. NCBI lineage: Eukaryota > Metazoa > Chordata > Amphibia > Anura > Bombinatoridae > Bombina > Bombina bombina. Next base: position 1,100,388,001 of record NC_069500.1, read on the forward strand.
GGTGTTACTTATGTCAATTTTGAGATGGGCCTGGAACCTAACTCCCTCACTTCCCATTGACTTACATTATAAACTGGGTTTCAATTTACAACGGTTTCGATTTACAACCATTCCTTCTGGAACCTAACCCTGGCGTAAACTGAGGGCTACCTGTATATATTAAGTGGAGAGAGTTTTTTACCTTAATCAAAAGTTTTATATATGCAATAGACCTTTATGTCTTTAAGTAACCTTCAAAAAAAGATAATGGTGCAGACCCTTTAAAAATGAATCATTTAGATAATTTATAGCAAGATTTATAAAAATATGGGGTTTAGCCCTCTTTTCATATAGAAAGGGAATACAGAACTCTTTTACGTATTTAATAGCATATTTATTTATTCATCCAATTTTTTACCTCATATGACCACACCAGATTCACTTTGAAAAAGTCAAATAACCCCAACATCATTATCTATACATTGCTGAAATATAAAACATAATTGCAAAGCTGAAAAACAAATTATCTAGAGCCTAATGTATAACAAAAACATGAAAACCTTGCTGTTATATGAAACAATTATATTGCATACAATCCATGCTCGAGACTTATAGGGAAAGTTTTTCCAAACAGGTAACTTCATATATATATATATATATCAATGGATACAAGCCAGTCTTTAGGAGAAATATGATTTAAACTATTTCTGTCCCAAATTGAAATTCACAAACTGCTCACAGGCTAATAACCATAGACAAACTTGTCCCAATAATAAGAGAAGCCGGTTACTGACTTCGGTGTTTGACAACCGCACTTAAGGTCTATTCCGAAAGTATTACATAGTCACTGTAACGGTAGACAAAAGTACCTTTCCTTAAGATCTCTATCCTTTGCATGTATGGGTTACACGGTTTAGCCAGACGCCTCCATGGCCTCTCATTACCAAGAGCTTGTTTCCCCAATGAGTATAGTAATTCAGCTAGCCGTGGTCCTGCCTCCTCTGACATATGGTGCTGACGTCGGGTGCTGCAAATAAAAAAGACAATTGCAAGGATTCTGTTTGTTCTCCGTCAAGTGTACAAATACATTGTATCTCTATCAGTTTCCACAGCTGGGTTCTATGTCTGGTGAGCCAGAACACTGTGTCTCCTTCAATATGTACAGCGGGGTAGTTTCTAAGCTTTTAAACACATATGTGTTTCACCACTGATGAAGCCCTGATGAAGCCCCAGCATAAGTAGCACTAAGGTGTGAAATGCATATGTTGTTGGCTATTTATTTCATTTTTTTATTCCTAAATGGACGATAAGCAAAACAAGCCTTAAATATTTTCTTATTGGAGCCTTGCTTTTTCCTAATCTTACGTTCAAATAAAGATAGCAAGGGAATGAAGAAAAACTGATAATAGGAGTAAATTAGAACGTTGCTTAAATTTGCCTGCTCCATCTGAATCATGAAAGTTTACTTTTGACTAGGCTATTCCTTTAAAAACTGCAGAGCAGAGTAAAAACTGTTGCTCAAAGAGCAGTAACAGAAATCCACCTGCCAACTGAAAGTTTACTTTTGACTAGACTATTCCTTCAATAAACCAGCACCTGATTTACCATGCAACTGGCATCCAAGCTTTATTGATACATATGCTTCAGCAGCATGATAACTAAACATCACACCTGCCTGTCTATTTGTATTCTTGCTCCAGCTTTTGACAACAGTCTGACACTGTGGTGCTGTATCCACAAAGTGAGTCCCAACCTTTTATTATTATTATTATTATTATCAGGTATTTGTAGAGTGCCAACAGGTTCCGCAGTGCTAACCTTGCTGTCTCTTTGTTAAATTATTTTTACAACTATGTCCTACAGAGGTGGAAATCTGCCTATTTATGCTGCTGCTGCTGTTCCAACTTGTCACAGTTTTAGACAACACTCTATCATTGTATCCATTGTTTGAGGCCCATTGTGACTTTGTTAATATATTTAACACCATGTCCAGTTACTTCTCTGCTACCCTGAATGTCCTGCTGCTCCACAGCTCCTCTTGGTGCCTGTATGGTTATTTGTACTGCTGTTCCAACTTGTGACAGTTTTAGTTAACACTGACACTGTAGCCACACTGTAAGGCTTGCACCTTGCTGTGATTTTGTTGTCATATTCCATCATGTCCAGCTGATTCTCTGCTGCTTTGTATGTACTACTAATAATATTTAACAAAAGTCAGCTGAACAAAATGACCCGCTGACTCTTGATCTTGTGATGAAGACTCAGGGGGGTAGTTATCAACGTGTCTACTTTTCCTGCCTTCGCCGGCCCAAAACGCCCGCCTAAGCTCGCCTCACATCGCCGCCGCGGACCTGCAAAAATTCGCCTAAGTTATCAAAAAAGCTGTCAAAAAGCCGTGCACCAAGTACGGGGCGATGAGCAGCGGACTGTGAGAGTTATCACTCATCCGATCTCGCTGCTCTTCAGCTTTTTTACAGCTTTCTTGCTAGCCTGTCACTAAGCACCCACACTAAACTACACTGTTCTACCCCCGTTACCGGCGCCCCCGGAGCCCCCCGCAACTAAATAAAGTTAGTAACCCCTAAACCGCTGCTCCTAGCCCCCGCCGCAACTCTTATAAATGTATTAACCCCTAAACCGCCACTCCCGTACACCGCCGCAACCTACATTATACCTAGTAACCCCTATCCTGCCCCCCTATACCGTCGCCCTCTATAATAAAGTTATTAACCCCTATCCTGCTGATCCCGCACCTCGCCGCAACTAAATAAATAGTTTAACCCCTAAACCGCCGCTCCCTGACTCTGCCGCAATCTATATTAAACTTATTAACCCCTAATCTGCCCCCCCTACACCGTCGCCACCTATAATAAATTTATTAACCCCTATCCTGCCCCCCACTACACCGCCGCCACTGTAATAAAATTATTAACCCCTAAACCTAAGTCTAACACTAACCCTAACACCCCCCTAACTTAAATATTAATTAAATAAATCTAAATAATATTTCTATTATGAACTAAATTAATCCTATTTAAAACTAAATACTTACCTTTAAAATAAACCCTAATATAGCTACAATATAAATAATAATTATATTGTAGCTATGTTAGGATTTATTTTTATTCTACAGGCAAATTTAAATTTATTTTAACTAGGCACAATAGCTATTAAATAGTTATTAACTATTTAATAGCTTACCTAGCTAAAATAAAGAGAAATTAACCTGTAAAATAAAAACTAACCTAAGTTACAATTACACCTAACACTACACTATACTTTAATAAATTATTTCTATTTAAAACTAAATACTTACCTGTAAAATAAACCCTAAGATAGCTACAATGTAATTAATAATTACATTGTAGCTATTTTAGGATTTATATTTATTTTACAGGTAACTTGGTATTTATTTTATCTAGTTAGAATAGTTATTAAATAGTTATTAACGATTTAATAACTACCTAGCTAAAAGAAATACAAAATTACCTGTAAAATAAATCCTAACCTAAGTTACAATTAAACCTAACACTACACTAACATTACATTAATTAAATAAATTAAATACAAATAACTACAATTAAATACAATTACATAAACTAACTAAAGTACAAAAAATAAAAAAGCTAAGTTACAAAAAAAAAAGAAAAAGTTACAAACATTTAAAAAATATTACAACAATTTTAAGCTACTTACACCTAATCTAAGCCCCCTAATAAAATAACAAAGTCGCCCAAAATAAAAAAATGCCCTACCCTATTCTAAATTAAAAAAGTTCAAAGCTCTTTTACCTTACCAGCCCTTAAAAGGGCCTTTCGTGGGGCATGCCCCAAAAAATTCAGCTCTTTTGCCTGAAAATGAAAAATACAACCCCCCCCAACATTCAAACCCACCACCCACATACCCCTAATCTAACCCAAACCCCCATTAAAAAAAACCTAACACTACCCCCCTGAAGATCATCCTACCTTTAGTCGTCTTAACTCAGCCGAGCAGCGATGGAACTGAAGAGGAGATCCGGAGCGGCAGAAGTCATCATCCAAGGGGCGCTGAAGAAATCTTCCATCCGATGAAGTGATCCTCCAAGCGGCGCTGAAGAAGTCTTCGATCCGGGCGATGTCATCTTCCAAGCGGGGTCTTCAATCTTCTTCTTCAGGATCCATCTTCATTCCGCCGACGCGGAACATCCTTCTTTCCCGATGGACTACCGACGAATGAAGGCTCCTTTAAGGGACGTCATCCAAGATGGCGTCCCTTCAATTCCGATTGGCTGATAGGATTCTATCAGCCAATCGGAATTAAGGTAGGAAAAATCTGATTGGCTGATTGAATCAGCCAATCAGATTGAGCTCGCATTCTATTGGCTGATCGGAACAGCCAATAGAATGCAAGCTCAATCTGATTGGCTGATTGGATTAGGGGTTAAACACTTTATTTACTTGCGGCGGTGTAGGGGGGACAGATTAGGGGTGTTTAGACTCGGGGTACATGTTAGGGTGTTAGGTGCTGACATCTCCCATAGGAATCAATGGGATGTCTGTCAGCAGCGATAATGAACTTTCGCTATGGTCAGACTCCCATTGATTCCTATGGGATCCGCCGCCTCCAGGGCGGCGGATTGAAAACCAGGTACGCTGGCCCGTAAAAGTGCCGAGCGTACCTGCTAGTTTTTTGATAACTAGCAAAAGTAGTCAGATTGTGCCACACTTGTGTGCGGAACATCTGGAGTGACGTAAGAATCGATCTGTGTAGGACTGAGTCCGGTGGATTGAAGCTTACGTCACAAAATTCTACTTTTGCCGGTATCTAGGGCTTGATAACTAAGGCGAATCAGCCTCGCCACAAATACGCTGCAGAATTCCAGCGTATTTGAGGTTGACGGCTTGATAACTACCCCCCTCAGTCTAAAACAGACTTTTTGTCTGTGCATGTGAAACAGACATGGAAGTGAAGCATTCTAAAAATATGTTTTTTTAATGTACATGTACATTTTAAAAATATAAATTTAAGCCTAATGTGACGTAGTGGTGCTGCCAACTCAGTATTTGTTTGTTTTTTGTTTTTTAAGAGAGAACGTTAGCTATGCAGCCTATTGGAGGCTATACAGGCTGAGCCATCAGGTTCAATCATTAGTTCTCTAGAGACCGCTCATTTTTAGAGAGAACTGAGTAAAGTTCTGTTGTGTATCATTTAGTTATGTGTGATCATGTGCAAAAAAGTTGAAACATGTACCGTTACAATATAAAATATACATTTTAGTATAATTCACAGGGGGGGTGAATATAAAGCAGCCTTGGCACCCCGGATATTTTGGAACTACATTTCCCATGATGTTCAGACAGCCTAAAGAGTGTCTCAGCAACATGGTAAATGCAGTTCCAAAACATCTGAGGTGCTAAGGTTGCTGACCCCTGATGTAAAGCAATAAAGATAATGCATCACTTCACTTTCCCTTTAATCACATATGTGCAGTCAAAGTGTTTGTTAACAACATGGTTAGGGACTTTAGAAGTGCGGCAGCTGTGAAAACTTCTTCTAAGCATGTTTACATTTTATCCTGAGGTATAGAAAGACCTCCATCTAATATAACACCTGTAACTACACCTGTATACTCAGCAAGCCGTCTGCTACAGTCCTAACTCCTCAAGAGTATTTTCAAAATTTTATTTGAAGCAGTTTCTGATGTTTTACCAGACTTGATGTTCTGCAATTTATTTGCATTCATAGAAAATATGTTTCTCAGATCAGTGAGAGACACAGCTGGCAAACAAACGAAAAGATCATTTTTATGCCTAAAGGATTTCCTCAAGTCAAAATGTAATATATTTTATGATGTTAAAGTGAAAAAGCAGTGCTTTTCTTAAATCTACAGATTTTTGTGAAATATGACCTGAAATTTCCTCAAACTTTTTTCAATCAAACTTTTTTTTATTATTAAGACTGTCTGTTGTAAACTTTATTTTCTATAAATAAAAAAAATATCAATCCTCTTAATTTCTGAAATGAGTTTTGGAATGTTTTGAATACTAAATTAGGTTAGAAATAAGGTTAAAGTGAATGTAAATTTTGATGCTAAAGTGCCCAGTTTTTAAAAATTTGATTAAAAACAGACATTGTACTGTAAAATTGATGTTTCCTTAATGTGTTTCCAATTACTTGTTATAACAGTTGCAGAGTATAACATTTATTTAAAAAAATATCTTTAAGGTTTATGTTTGTATATGAAATAGCAGCATTTGCTCATTAAAATAAAGCTTACTTAAATGGGCTGAGCATGCAGAAAGAGTATATGTCCTTTTATTTCCCTACACACATGTTGCTCCTTACCTTATCACTTTGTCTATACACACATGCTGATACTTAGAGCCCTATGTCCTAAAAATTCACAGGTCCACAGAGAAATGCTCCTTCCATCTCAATAATTGCCTGCTGGAAAAATGTTGTAAAAAAGTGGACTGACCAATACTGACAAATGGCTATGTGCCTTTAATAAGAAAGTATAGGGGTTGAATGATTTTTGACCAATCCAAGCACATAGCCAGTGAATACAGATTTCACCAGTGAGGAGGGGGGCATATTTTAAAAACATGTTTACACAACATACTAATCCAGGAGTGAGCTTGCATTAAGTGTAATGGTCCGGTCGGTCCGGGCTTGTTACTATACAGCTGGCCAGATGTGCTCTGAGGGAAAACCAGACCCCTCAGTAGAGCACAGAGGGCGGGTCTGGAAAACCCTGTTTTTTTAAAAAAGTTCACCGGATACATTAGGTATATTAGTATATTAGTATAAAGCTAGCACTCATATAATGTTATATAATTCTGCACTATGTGCAGAATTATATAACATAATTTTTTTAGGTTTATACTGCACTTTAAGTGCAAAAATATTAGCGCTATTAAGCCTAACAGCTCTCAAGTAAAATCAAAAGTGCTCCTATTCTTTGTGCTCATATCATAAGGAGTGAAAGATTAAGATGGGCTAAACATCTGGATTTCAATATAATGACCCCACTCCCTTCCCCTATACTATGGGAAGCACTACAAAATCCTCTCCAGGGATTTTGCTAGCTGTATATAAATAATAGATAATATATATATATATATATATATATATAGAGAGAGAGAGAGAGAGAGAGAGAGAAAGTAAGTGTATATATATAATATATTATACTATATATTATATATATACTGTATATGTAGAGTATGCATAGGTACACATGTAAATATATAAATAATAAATTATATATAGTATATAAATATTTATATATACACCACATACGAATACAAATACACACCACACAACATATATTGTGTGTGTGTGTGTGTATAATATAATATATAGTATATATATATACAGTGGGATATAAAAAGTCTACACACCCCTGTTAAAATGCCAGGTTTCTGTGATGTAAAAAAATGAGACAAAGATAAATCATTCAGAACTTTGTCCACCTTTAATGTGACCTATAAAGTGTACAACTCATTTGAAATACAAACTGAAATGTTTTAGGTAGAGGGAAGAAAAAATATAAAAATAAAATAATATGGTTGCATAAGTGTGCACACCTTAAACAAATACTTTGTTGAAGCACCTTTGATTTTATTACATAACTCAGTTCTTTTTGGGTATGATCAATCAGCATGGCACATTTGACTTGGCAAGATTGCCCACTCTTCTTTGCAGAAACACTCCAAATCTGTCAGATTGCAAAGGCATCTCCTGTGCACAGCCCTCTTCAGATCACACCCACAGATTTTCAATGGATTCAGGTCTGGGCTCTGGCTGGGCCATTCCAAAACTTTTAATCTTCTTCTAGTGAAACCATTCCTTTGTTGATTTGGATGTATGCTTTGGTCATTGTCATGCTGAAATATGAAGTTCCTCTTCATGTTCAGCTTTCTAGCAGAAGCCTGAAGGTTTGGTGCCAATATTGACTGTATTTGGAACTGTTCATAATACCCTCTAGCTTAACTAAGAAAACAGCCCCAACTGAAGAAAAACAGGCCCCAAAGCATGATGCTGCCACCAGCATGCTTCACTGTGGGTATGGTGTTCTTTTGGTGATGTGCAGTGTTATTTTTGCGCCAACATATCTTTTGGAATTATGGCCAAAAAGTTCAACCTTGGTTTCATCAGACCCATAACACATTTTCCCACATGCTTTTGGGAGACTTCATATGTGTTTTTGCAAAATGTAGCCTGGCTTGATGTTTTTCTTTTAGTAAGAAAAGGCTTCCGTCTTGCCACTCTAACCCCATAGCCCAGACATATGAAGAATATGTGAGATTGATGTCACATGTACCACACAGCCAGTAACTTGCCCAGATATTCCTGCAGCTCCTTTAATGTTGCTGTAGGGTCTCTTGGGTAGCCTCCCAACCAATTTCTTCTTGTCTTTTCATCAATTTTAGATGGACGTCCAGCTCTTGGTAATGTCACTGTTGTGCCATATTTTCTCCATTTGATGATATAATACTAATAATACAGTACTATAATAATAAACTATTAATATTTATACATCATAATTTTATCCCTTGGTATAAATCAACGTCCCATTGTTTGTTTAATATTCTGGTTCTATTGTATCAGGAAAATAAATCAATTTCACCTCTGTATCCAGCAAAAGTCTTATCCTGTCCGTCCCTCTCTATATGGTTTTGTTATATAAATCTATAGCTATAAATTCAGATGCTTTCTTACCCCCTGAATGTGTGTGAAAATGTTCGCTATTGGAGTGTCCTGATCTATAGAATTTTAAATGCTCTTAAATTCTATCCTTTAATGTTATAATCGTACAACCAACATACTGTGTTCAACATATTTTGCAATTTGTAAGGTATATTACAAATTTGCTGTTTCAGTCTGTTCTAAGCCTTATCTCATAATGTGTACCTGTGGAATTTGACTTAAAGACATTGTCTTTGCAACTTATACAAGGATTACACCTCCACTCTAAAAGTTCCCCTTCCAAGTAAGTCAGTTCTCTTAGGATGGCCTTTTGACAAACTCCTATACTCAAATTGGGTTAACTGTGATTCTAGGGTCTGTGCCCTCCTTTCTAAGAAATTGACTTTTCAGCTAGCTTATTCGGTTTATAATTTATCTTGTTTGAGGATCTTAAGATTGCATTTTAAGAATATTACATATATGTCTGTTTGGTTGACTACATGTATTACAAAAGAAATGCCTTTGTTTTTTTTCTTTTAATCTTATCCTTTTTCTTTCCATTGTCATCATTCAAAAGTGCTTCACAATCTAATTTTCAAACTTCATTGTTTAATAGCTATACTAGTTATCCATTTTTTTTCTATATAATTCCACTTCAAAGGTATTACCTTTAATAAAATAACATATACATATGTACAATACACCCAACACCCCAGCTCATATTAGTTTATTATTCATTTACATGTTTTTTTATTGTATTGTAACAATATTGTCTCAGTTTGGTTCCCTTGTATTACCATTAATTGCTGTCTAAGGGGATCATTTACATTACACCCTTGCTGCAGATAGTAATGCTGTTTAACATTCCCGCAAGTGGCCGAGAACCAACACCGCAAGTGGCCGAGAGCCAACACCTCCCACAGTATGTAGTATAAGCCCTTGGCGAGACTGCCTTCTAACAGTGATTTCATCCCTTTAGAACATTTCACCCTGCTATCTTGCATGATTGATCTAAAGAGCTGCAAGACTGCGATATATTCCAAAAGAGATCCGGTGCGATGTCGAGAATGCAGGAGAAGATTTCAAAAGTGACAAAATTAATTTTTAAAGGCAGCATTGCAGAGTGGCATTTACTATACATCCTAATAGGTGGTGATTTTGATGAAATATTTAAAGCAGCAACAGAACCAACATTGGTGATGTAAAGTAAAGGATCACTTTTAAATATATAGCAAACATCCTAATAACTATACCTATGTACTCCTAAACTGCTATAACCCCACCACAGCAAACTAACCCTTAAAACCGCCATAGCACACCGCAATAAACTTTCCTAACCTATTAAACCACTATACCACACAATAGCCCACAACAATAAACTTCCTAACCTGAGTGCTGAGGGTTCAGAATATTGAAAATACTTACTCACTTTGCACAGTGGTTGGTAGAACAAGAGAGGAACATCTAACTACTAGAAAGCAATGTCCTCCATCAGCTGCTAGAGATACTCCCCTTCAAGCATGGAGAAGGATGCACCAACAACATTTAACCAACTGACCTATCATTTTGGTTATTTATTATTTACTGCTGCCTGGAAATCCCCCTAGAATGAAACTCCCCAAAATGCTCAAATGAACACATAGGGTGTGATGTTGATTGTGGTACCTGCCTCTGCTAATTTCCATCATCACTGTATCCCCTGTCCTGGCTACTGCTTGTATAGTGCTGCTCCTAGTAGATGGTGCTAAAGATATTGTTGTGCTGTTGTAGCTGCTGTTGTCCTTGCTTTCTTCCCACAATAGCACAGCCTTATGGTGTGTGCAGAATTGTTGGTTCATCTGGAGCTGGTGAAATGACCCAACACTCTCCCATGGCTTACTTATTTGCCAAACAATTTGCACTTTGCAAAGTGCCCATCTTCAGTGCTGACAAAGTGAACCCATACTTTTGAGCAAAGTGATGCAGTCACCACCTTGCCTGCCCTTCATCAACTGCAGAGGTCTCTTTGGTAGTTTAGATGGTGGCACATCTATATGTCCCTTAAAAGATCACTTTTTCCTCTCCTTCTGGTGGATCTGCTAGTGGTGGTGGTGACAGTGGGGGAACTGTGTGTGCTGCTAGTACTTACAGTGATTACACTAGTAGGGGAAATGGCAAATGGTAGTGGGTGGACTTGCTGTTTTAACTGGCTGGTCTACATATTGAGATGATGGTGGTGATGGAGAAGGAGAGACGGCAGGTGGACACTGCTTGCCTAAAACTGGGGAAAAACTAGCAATGCTTCCATCATGCATGGCTTCTTTAGTGGAATCTCCTCCTCCCATGTCCTAAAGTCCTGAAAATAAGTTCCTCCTGGTCAACAGTAAAGGCTAGAGGACATGCAGGGGAGTCAGAATAATATCATCAGTCCCCAAAACCAGAGACTGGGGAAGCCTGTTAAATAATTCTCTCTTCTCCCTGACTGATTGGAAAGATTGGATCATACTGCTGCTGAGAAACAATCTTCCATATTCTGATAATTTCAACCAGCTGCTTCTATAAATTACAGAGGGAATCAGGACAGTGGTAGAATTGTCAGTTAGCACAACTGATGGTGGCACTGGGGCGAACACTGTTGCAGGTGGTCTAGGCTTGGAGCCAAACTATATAAATTTACCACCTACACCTTTAGTTTCCCTCACTGCCCGCTTTACATTTAAGAATAATTTAGACTACATTACAGCTACGTATGTTTCTGCTACTTGTCAAGATAGAGGTGGGCCCTGCATATCTCCTATTTCTGGTGGACATGGAATTGCCTGCTACATAAGATGCTGAAGATGACCCTGCAGCTGCTGCCACCACCACTGTTGCTCCTCTAGATGTTTGAGCCTTAGCAGTGAAATTTGGCCTTAAAATTATATTTGACTCTGTGAAGCAGAAGCAACAGTTGTCCCACTTCCACAGACAAGTAGCAGCAGGCACAGACTCTACACTGGTGGTGGTGATGCTCGTGGTATTGGTGCTACTGGTTATGGTGGTTGTGGCATCAGATAATATAGTGCCCTCTCACTGACAAACAAATGTATTACAGAATAATATAATAAGATATCTAGTTGTTTGTTGTTGGTCTCTCTGACACATTAAAAGGGATTTATGAGACTGTGTATTGTGTTTTGGTGTGAACTTTGAAATATTAGAATAAATAGGTATCAGAGAGCAAGGCAAAGCAGTAGTCAACTAATTAGTAAGTACTAATTGCAAAAAAAAGTATAGTGGCACTCCTATATCTAATATTTCTAAATATGCAATGTATGTAACAGACAGGCACTATAAACATATCTTATATGTTATACAAACATTGAAAGGTCTACTGACAAAGCTTATCCTATAGAGCAAAGGCAGCAGCCCACTGTGCCCTCAATGCAATAAAAAATAATTTAAATCATAGTAGTACTACTATATCTGTATATACCTAATTATAAACTGTGTACAATATCCAACTTCTAAATAAATATTATGTATTTTATACAACAATAGGAAGTTATACTGCTAGACTAGAAAACCTATCCTACAGGGAGTGCAGAATTATTAGGCAAGTTGTATTTTTGAGGATTAATTTTATTATTGAACAACAACCATGTTCTCAATGAACCCAAAAAACTCATTAATATCAAAGCTGAATAGTTTTGGAAGTAGTTTTTAGTTTGTTTTAGTTATAGCTATTTTAGGGGGGATATCTGTGTGTGCAGGTGACTATTACTGTGCATAATTATTAGGCAACTTAACAAAAAACAAATATATACCCATTTCAATTATTTATTTTTACCAGTGAAACCAATATAACATCTCAACATTCACAAATATACATTTCTGACATTCAAAACAAAACAAAAACAAATCAGTGACCAATATAGCCACCTTTCTTTGCAAGGACACTCAAAAGCCTGCCATCCATGGATTCTGTCAGTGTTTTGATCTGTTCACCATCAACATTGCATGCAGCAGCAACCACAGCCTCCCAGACACTGTTCAGAGAGGTGTACTGTTTTCCCTCCTTGTAAATCTCACATTTGATGATGGACCACAGGTTCTCAATGGGGTTCAGATCAGGTGAACAAGGAGGCCATGTCATTAGATTTTCTTCTTTTATACCCTTTCTTGCCAGCCACGCTGTGGAGTACTTGGATGCGTGTGATGGAGCATTGTCCTGCATGAAAATCATGTTTTCTTGAAGGATGCAGACTTCTTCCTGTACCACTGCTTGAAGAAGGTGTCTTCCAGAAACTGGCAGTAGGACTGGGAGTTGAGCTTGACTCCATCCACAACCCGAAAAGGCCCCACAAGCTCATCTTTGATGATACCAGCCCAAACCAGTACTCCACCTCCACCTTGCTGGCGTCTGAGTCGGACTGGAGCTCTCTGCCCTTTACCAATCCAGCCACGGGCCCATCCAACTGGCCCATCAAGACTCACTCTCATTTCATCAGTCCATAAAACCTTAGAAAAATCAGTCTTGAGATATTTCTTGGCCCAGTCTTGACGTTTCAGCTTGTGTGTCTTGTTCAGTGGTGGTCGTCTTTCAGCCTTTCTTACCTTGGCCATGTCTCTGAGTATTTGCACACCTTGTGCTTTTGGGCACTCCAGTGATGTTGCAGCTCTGAAATATGGCCAAACTGGTGGCAAGTGCATCTTGGCAGCTGCACGCTTGACTTTTCTCAGTTCATGGGCATTATTTTGTGCCTTCGTTTTTCCACACTCTTCTTGCGACCCTGTTGACTATTTTGAATGAAACGCTTGATTGTTCGATGATCACGCTTCAGAAGCTTTGCAATTTTAAGAGTGCTGCATCCCTCTGCAAGATATCTCACTATTTTTGACTTTTCTGAGCCTGTCAAGTCCTTCTTTTGACCCATTTTGCCAAAGGAAAGGAAGTTGCCTAATAATTATGCTCACCTGATATAGGGTGTTGATGTCATTAGATCACACCCCTTCTCATTACAGAGATGCACATCACCTAATATGCTTAATTGGTAGTAGGCTTTTGAGCCTATACAGCTTGGAGTAAGACAACATGCATAAAGAGGATGATGTGGTCAAAATACTCATTTGCCTAATAATTCTGCACACAGTGTATATACCAAAGACAGAAACCCACTAAGTGTCCTCTTTGCAATAAAAAGGCATTAAATTAAAGCAGTAATACTATATCTTTCTGGCCTTGTTGACCTTGCAGTCCGATGGTCTGTCAATATTTTCTAAAAAAAGTTGCAGACCCATGAAGTGCCAGCGAGTGGCGATGTGTCTGCCATAGAATATAATAGGGAGCGATACTGGGAGCGATACTTCAGCTAAACTTCAACAACATTGCCACTTATTATCACTTTCTGCGAGGGGGGCTCATTTGAAGTGTTCCTACACAGTGCAGACAGTGCGCTCACTGAAACCAAAAACGGTTTCTGTGTCGTAACACTTCAAAAACTGCCTCACACTGTAAAGTCTCGCAACCTGTACTTCAGAGATTGGAATATATCGCACTGCTTTTATTTGGGGGTGGGTGTTATTGTTATTGTAGAATGGAGTTGTAGTATTTTGAAAAAGAGCTGTAACACTTTAAGACATTGCCCTACAAAAAGCCATTCTAAGGGCTATTCTTACAGTAACTGTTAGTGTTAATTTAGTGTTTTTTTATTTTGGATGGGGTTTTTTAAAGGGGGCCTTAGTTTACTATAGGGATAACTTCATTTTTTTTTGGAAGTGTTGTTTATTATTTTCTGTAATGTTAGTTTTTTTTTTTTTTTGTAAATGTAGTGTTTGCTATTTTTTTTAAACTTATGGGGTTTTTGCTTAGAGGTGGGGGGTTAGGTAGTTAAGAAGTGTAGCGGTAGTTTGCATTAGGTGTTGTGGCGGTGTTGTGGGTTAATAGGTTAGGGGGTATTGTCAGTATAGGGGTTATGGATTGCAGGGGTGTTTGTGGTGGGCTATTGGCAGTATAGGGGTTAATAGGTTAGGAAGTTTATTGTGGTGGGCTATTGGAGGTTTAGAGGTTAAGAAGTGTAGGGTTAGTTTGCGGTGGTGGATTATGTCGGTTTAGGGATAAATAGTTATTGTTATTTGGTTGTGTGCAATATATTTAAAAGGGATCCTTTACTTTACATCGCCAATGTCCGTGTGGATTCTGCTTGGAATATTTCGCCAGCATCAGCACCCATTGCAATGTATAATAAAATGCCCCTCTTTGATGCCGCCTTTAAAGAGTAATATTGGCACTTTTTAATATTTTGCTGGTATTCTCAACATTTCTTAAAAACTCTTTTAACTATATCGCTGCCTCACAGTACTTTCGCTCATGAGGGCTTAAGTGCCTTATTTGAATTATAGCCGTACTACTGTTCTAATTTCTATCTATATGCACGGTGTTGCAATAGCCAAAATTATTATATATTTTATACAAAATTTGAATGGTATGCTGCTAGGCTATAGAACAAAGACATGGCTCAGACCAGGGGTGGACTGACAAGTCGGCAAATCGGTCCTTGTTTGAGGGCCCGCCCTTCTTTAGGGGACCCGCCGCCACTGCAAGATGAGACATGCATTATGATGCAGCAAGATTTTTTTTGTAATTTTTATATTAAAATTTAAATATATAATATATAATTGTTTATTATTATTTGGGCTTGGCCAGCATTTGGACTGAAAGATGGGTGGGGCTGCGGGCATCATCATGATTTTGTGAAGTGGAAGGAAGAAGTCGGTTACGGTAAGCGACTAAGTCCTAGCCTCAGCCTGGCATTGGCATACAGCCCCTGCACCTGTAATATGTGGACCAGGCTTGAATGACTCCGGTCCACATATTAATTTATTAATATGCCCAATTCACATCGCCTGACGCTTGGGACATGCAGTACCAGAACTTCTGTGCGCCGGCATGTGTTTTTTTTTTACGTTTAGCCCTGCTGCAGGCAAGCAGACCGCAGCAGGGATAAAGCGTTTTTTTGTTTTTTTTCTTCTGCCAGACTGCCACTGTTAGAGAATCAGGTATCAGGAAGTGCCAGGACGGGCCCAGGATAACTATTCACAATATTGCTGTGCAAGCAGTTAGACCCAGAGTTTTAATGGGGATTTTTCTTTTTTATGTCAGCTGACCTGAGTGTGTGGTGTGCGCTATTACAGAGAGTGGGCTAGGAGCGGTAGTACTATCAGTGGCGGACCTACCACGGCAGTACATCATATCATTGGTATGAGAAAGAATGGTATACCCTTTATTTGTCAGGGACATCACATAACTTGCACCTCAATCACATTGACCATACTCAGTACCCAGATACATTTGTCATCACTAGGGGTCCAGGACCGTCTTTAACACAGGGCAAAAGGGGCAGCTGCCCAGGGCCCAGTCTCTGTTGAGGGGCCCAAGAGTCGTAAAAAATAAATAAATAAAATACTAGAATGGTATAACCCTTTATCTGTCAGGTACGTTATATTATCATCATGAGAATGGTAAATAACCCCTTATTCACCAGGCACATTATATCACTGGGGTGAAAATGCTAAATAGCAGTTATATAATGTGCTAGGTGGATTTCATACCTTTATCTGCCAGGGACATTATATCACTGGGTGATGGGTGAAAATTATAAACAACCCCTTATCTGTCTGTCAGGGAGGTTATAATACTGCAATGTCTGATAATTAACCTCTTATCTACCAGGGAGGTTATATTACTGGAGTAAGACTGATTAGTAACACCCTATATGCCATGGAGGTTATAACACTGCAATGTCAGATGATTAACCCAATATCTGCTAGGGAGGTTATATCACTGGAGTAAGACTGATTAGTAACACCATATATGCCAGGGAGGTTATAACACTGCAATGTCTGATGATTAACCCCCATATCTACCAGGGAGGTTATAACACTGGTGTAGGCCCTGCAATAACCATAACATATAAATACACACACACATTATATAAATGCACGCACACACACATAACATAAATACACATAACATATAAATACACACACATATAAACACACACACACACACATACATAACATATAAACATACACATATAAAAACACAAACACATAACATATAAATATACACACACAAGAAATAATAGAAATAATATACACACACACATAACATAAATACACATAACATATACATAAACACACATATAAACACACACATACATAACATATAAATACACACATATAAATATACACACACAGACAGACCCAGAGTTTTATGTGGATTTGTTGGGGGGTTTTTTACTTAAAATCTCAGCTGACCTGAGTGTGTGCGCTATTACAAAGCGAGGGCTAGGAGCGACAGTACGATTCTTTAATAAGCAATAATTATCTAGTGAGACAACTCTAACCTCTATGTAATTTTATGGAGAAGATCAAGTACTAAGTAAGTGACTTCTAATGTTAGTAATCCCAGCATCATGTAGTATGTGCTGATTAATGTTGTGCTGCCTTTATAATCACATAATTATGATGTGGCTGATGTACGTTGTTGTTAAAGTTTTTGTGGTCTGGCAGCCACAGATAATACCATAAAGCTAATAAAAATGTCTGACAGCCATAAATTAGCTAATATACATAAGAAATATTTGTGGAAACAAATGCAAAAAAAAAAATAAAACACACAACTTTATTCGGTTTAAAGGACACTGAACCCAAATTTTTTCTTTCGTGATTCAGATAGAGCATGCAATTTAAAGAGACAGTCTACACCAGAATTTTTTATTGTTTTAAAAGATAGATAATCCCTTTATTACCCATTCCCCAGTTTTGCATATATAACACAGTTATATTAATATACTTTTAACCTCTGTGATTATCTTATATCTAAGCCTCTGCAAACTGCCCCTTTATTTCAGTTCTTTTGACAGACTTGCAGTTTAGCAAATCAGTGCCTGCTCCCAGATAACTTCACATGCACAAGCACAGTGTGATCTATATGAAACACATGAACTAACACCCTCTTTTGGTGAAAAACTGTTAAAATGCATTCTGAAAAGAGGTGGCCTTCAAGGTCTAAGAAATTAGCATATGAACCTCCTAGGTTAAGCTTTCAACTAAGAATACCAAGAGAACAAAGCAAAATTGGTGATAAAAGTAAATTGGAAAATTGTTTAAAATTACATGCCCTATCTGAATCATGAAAGTTTATTTTGGCCTAGACTGTCTCTTTAAGCAACTTTCTAATGTACTCCTATTATCAATTTTTATTCATCTCTTGCTATCTTTATTTGAAAAAGAAGGCATCTAAACTTTTTTTTTTTGGTTCAGTACTCTGGATAGCACTTTTTTATTGGTGGATAAATTTATCCACCAATCAGCAAGGACAACCCAGGTTTTTTTACCAAAAATGGGCCGGCATCTAAACTTACATTCTTACATTTCAAATAAAGATACCAAGAGAATGAAGAAAATTTGATAATAGGAATAAATTAGAAAGTTGCTTAAAGTTTCATGCTCTATCTGAATCACAAAAGAAAAAATAGGGGTTCAGTGTCCCTTTAACAGAAAAATATCTGGATATCAGACTTCCTTAAAGAGAATTCTTGTCGGGCATATAAGAGATAACCCCAGCCTTACAGTACACAATCAACTGACTCACATACACTAAACATTTTTCTATTTATTTTCCATTTTTGCAGGCCAAATATCCATTACAATCATATTGCAAGACTGTGTCTGTGGGAGGGACTGTGGGTATGTGTGAGGGAGTGTGTTTGACTAATTGTGTGTGTAAGACTATGGGCTCGATGTACGAAGCAGCAATGTGAGTCTGCTTCCCGCAATGTAAGAAGCTGTGGTCAGTGTAAAGTGAATGTAAAGTTTCATGACTCAGTGCCGTTTTTTAAAAATACTATTAAAAACAGGGGCACTTTCATTCATGGAACTTTACATTGCAGCATTTTTTTAAAATACCTTTTCCTTCAGCAAACACAGACCGCGATCCTCTGCCCGCATCTCTTGCTGTACTTAGCACTAAACTTAGCATAGCAATGATGAAACTGGCTTCCTCCAATCATGGAGTACACCCCAGAACATCCATCTCGTAAGGTCACGCCATGATTGGAGGAAGACGGTTTTCGTCATTGCTGTGCTAAGTACAGAGGAGCTGCAGGCGGAGGATTGCAGTCTGTCGGCTAGATTTAGAGTTTTGTCGGTAAGGACCCGCGTAGCTAACGCCGGCTTTTTTCTGGCCGCACCATAAAAATAACTCTGGTATTGAGAGTCCACATAAAGGCTGCGTTAGGCTCCAAAAAAGGAGCGTAGAGCATATTTAACGCAACTTCAACTCTCGATACCAGAGTTGCTTACGGACGCGGCCAGCCTCAAAAAACGTGCTCGTGCACGATTCCCCCATAGAAAACAATGGGGCTGTTTGAGCTGAACACCTGCAAAAAAGCTGCGTTCAGCTCCTAACGGAGCCCCATTGTTTGCTATGCGGAAACACTTCCTACGTCTGCACCTAACACCCTAACATGTACCCCGAGTCTAAACACCCCTAACCTTACACTTATTAACCCCTAATCTGCCGCCCCCGCTATCGCTGACCCCTGCATATTATTTTTAACCCCTAATCTGCCGCTCCGTAAACCGCCGCTACTTACATTATCCTTATGTACCCCTAATCTGCTGCCCCTAACACCGCCGACCCCTATATTATATTTATTAACCCCTAATCTGCCCCCACAACGTCGCCTCCACCTGCCTACACTTATTAACCCCTAATCTGCCGAGCGGGACCGCACCGCTATCATAATAAAGTTATTAACCCCTAATCCGCCTCACTATCCCTATAATAAATAGTATTAACCCCTAATCTGCCCCTCCCTAACATCGCCGACACCTAACTTGAATTATTAACCCCTAATCTGCCGACCGAATCTCGCCGCTATTCTAATAAATGTATTGATTGGCTGTTCCGATCAGCCAATCGGATTGAACTTGATTCTGATTGGCTGATTCCATCAGCCAATCAGAATATTCCTACCTTAATTCCGATTGGCTGATAGAATCCTATCAGCCAATCGGAATTCGAGGGACGCCATCTTGTATGACGTCCCTTAAAGGAACCGTCATTCTTCAGTTGGACGTCGCCGATGAAGATGGGTCCGCGGTGGAGGTCTTCAGGATGGAGCCGGTCCTCATCGGATGAAGATAGAAGATGCCGCTTGGAAGATGATGGTTGCCGGTCCGGATCTACTCTTCTTCCCGGATAGGATGAAGACTTTGGAGACTCTTCTGGACCTCTTTAGCCACCGGATGATGGATCGCCAGCCCCCGCTTGGGTTGGATGAAGATTTTGGAGCCAGGACGGATCGGTGATACCCGGTGAGGTGAAGACAAGGTAGGATGATCTTCAGGGGCTTAGTGTTAAGTTTATTTAAGGGGGTTTGGGTTAGATTAGGGGTATGTGGGTGCTGGGTTGTAATGTTGGGGGGGGTATTGTATTTTTTTTTTTACAGGCAAAAGAGCTGAACTTCTTGGGGCATGCCCCGCAAAGGGCCCTGTTCAGGGGCTGGTAAGGTAAAAGAGCTTTGAACTTTAGTAATTTAGAATAGGGGTAGGGCATTTTTTTATTTTGGGGGGCTTTGTTATTTTATTAGGGGGCTTAGAGTAGGTGTAATTAGTTTAAAATTGTTGTAATATTTTTCTTATGTTTGTAAATATATTTTTTTGTAACTTAGTTCTTTTTTATTTTTGTACTTTAGTTAGTTTATTTCATTGTAGTTATTTGTAGGTATTGTATTTAATTTATTTATTGATAGTGTAGTGTTAGGTTTAATTGTAGGTAATTGTAGGTATTTCTCCAACATTGGTGTGTCCGGTCCACGGCGTCATCCATTACTTGTGGGAAATGTTCTCCCCCACAGGGAAAGGCACGGAGAGCACACAGCATGAGCTGTCCATATAGCTTCCCCTCTGGCTCTGCCCCCCAGTCATTCTCCTTGCCGCTCTGAACAAGTAGCATCTACCACGGGGATGGCGAGGAGTTTGTGGTGTTAGTTGTAGTTTTTTATTCTTCTATCAAGAGTTTGTTATTTTTAAAATAGTGCTGGCTTGTACTATTTACTCTATAACAGAAAAGTGATGAAGATTTCTGTTTAAGAGGGCTATGATTTTAGCACAAGTAACTAAAATCCATTACTGTTACCACGCAGGACTGTTTGAAACAAGAGAACTTCAGTTGGGGGTAAC
This sequence comes from Bombina bombina, assembly GCF_027579735.1. NCBI lineage: Eukaryota > Metazoa > Chordata > Amphibia > Anura > Bombinatoridae > Bombina > Bombina bombina. The sequence continues at coordinate 1,100,408,860 of NC_069500.1, forward strand.
AGTTTGCAGACTCATCTGCTTCAGGTATGACTAGTCTCCTTCTAACAACACAGGCTAATGCTAGATGACAGTCATTTTTCCCCTCAGGGGAAACGGTAAGCCATTTTCTTTCACCTCAGCAAAAAAGATAACAGGCTTCCCCTTTTAGTTTTTTATGCTGGTAGACACTGTTAGGGGCTAAATCGATTGGTTTTTATTACAATATTATACCATTTGAAATATTTTATAAGCTCACATACACTTGGGAACGTTTTTTATTGATCTGGCTTGTTTAGACACCTAAATCTAGTCAGGAAGGTCCCTTCACTCTAGTGTGGCTGAGGGAGGAAGCATCATTTTGGCACTTCAGCTGTGCAGTTGAATTTCAAGGCAGTGCATGCAGATTCATGTGAGAGGGTCCTGTGGTTCAGAAAGTGACTCCAAAAGGCTTTTTTCTGTGAATGGTGACCCCTAAGGAAGGTAAAAAGCTGCAGCAAGGCTGTAGCTGGGATTGTGGTGTGTGAAAACGGTTAAATCCAACAATTAGCTCCGTTTGCTTGTTTTAAGAGCTAGAGTCTCCATATTTGCTGTGCAATACTTTCTAAGCATTAAGACACTGGGGTCCAAATTTCAGAAAAATCGGATATTGCCTTCATAGTTTTTTGAACATTCAGAAATAAATGTGTCATTTTATTATTTAAAGAGACAGTAACGTTTTTGTTTAAAATCGTTTTTATTGCATTGTTTGCCTGCCTAAATCTGTTTAACATGTCTGTTCCATCAGATAACCTATGTTCTGTGTGTATAGAGACAAATGTGGTTCCCCCTTCGAGTGTTTGTGATAATTGCGCCATAGCGTCCAAACAAAATCAGGACAGCTCTGTTATTTTTCATAATGTTACCCAAGATGATTTATCTAATGAAGGTAGTGGGGATAGCTCTACATCCTCTCCTTCTGTGTCTACACCAGCTTTGCCCGCGCAGGCGACACCTAGCGCGCCAGTGCTTATTTCTATGCAACAATTATCAGCAGTAGTGGATAATTCTATAGCAAATCTTTTATCCAAACTGCCAGTTTTTCAGAGAAAGCGTGATTGTTCAGTTTTAAATACAGATAAAAAGGATGAACAATCAGACGCTGATGATGCCTTATCTATTTTACCCTCACATCAATCAGAATTGGCTGTGAGGGAAGGGCTGTCTGAGGGTGAAATTTCAGACTCAGGAAAAATTTCTCAACAGGCAGAACCTGATCTAGTGGCATTTAAGTTTAAGCTAGAACATCTCCGTGCTTTGCTTAAGGAGGTATTAGCTACTCTGGATGACTGTGATTCCATGGTAGTAACAGAGAAGTTGTGCAAATTGGACAAATTTTTAGAGGTCCCAGTGCACGACGACTCTTTTCCAATACCTAAGAGGGTAGCGAACATAGTGGAAAAGGAGTGGGAGAAGCCAGGTGTACCCTTTGCCCCACCTCCTATATTTAAGAAAATGTTTCCCATAGTAGACCCTAGAAGGGACGCATGGCAAACGGTCCCGAAGGTTGAGGGAGCTGTTTCAAAACTAGCAAAGCGCACAACTATTCCTATAGAGGACAGCTGCGCTTTCAAAGATCCTATGGATAAAAAATTGGAAGGATTGCTTAAAAAGATTTTTGTTCAGCAAGGGTTCATCCTTCAACCAGCTACGTGTGTTATTACTGTCACTTCAGCGGCATCCTTTTGGTTCGAAGAACTAGAAAGGTCGCTCCAGAAAAGAGACTTCCTATGAAGAAGTCATGGACAGAATTCACACATTAAAGTTAGCTAATTCCTTTATATTGGATGCCACCTTTCAAATAACGGAATTGGCGGCGAAAAACTCAGGTTTTGCTATAGTAGCGCGGAGGGCGCTTTGGCTAAAATCCTGGTCGGCAGATGTGTCGTCCAAGACTAAGTTACTGAATATTCCTTTCAAGGGTAAGACCCTTTTTGGGCCGGAATTGAAGGAAATTATTTCAGACATCACTGGGGGTAAGGGCCATGCCCTCCCACAGGATAGGCCTTTTAAGGCTAAGAACAAGTCTAATTTTCGTTCCTTTCGCAAATTTCAGGAACGGACCGGCTAATAACTCCACTGCCGCTAGACAAGAAGGTAACGCGGCCCAGCCCAAACCCGCTTGGAAGCCCATGCAAGGCTGGAACAAGGGTAAACAAACCAAGAAACCTGCTGCTGCTACCAAGACAGCATGAAGGGGTAGCCCCTTGGGCTAGAGATGTTCTGGATCCCTGGGCACTAGAGATAGTTTCCAAGGGATACCTGTTAGAAATCAAGGGACTTCCTCAAAAGGGAAGGTTCCACCTCTCTCGCTTATTTTCAGACCAGATAAAGAAACAGGCATTCTTACATTGTGTAAGAGACCTATCAAAGATGGGAGTGATAAACCCAGTCCCCTCCGGGGAACAAGGTCTAGGGTTTTACTCAAACCTGTTTGTGGTTCCCAAAAAAGAGGGAACTTTCAGGCCAATTCTGGATTTAAAGATATTAAAAAAGTTCCTCAGAGTTCCATCCTTCAAGATGGAAACCATTCGGACAATCTTACCAACAATCCAGCAGGGTCAATTTTTGACTACCGTGGATCTAAAGGATGCGTATCTGCATATCCCAATCCACAAATCTCATCATCAGTTCCTGAGGTTCGCCTTTCTGGACAAACATTACCAGTTTGTGGCTCTTCCATTCGGTTTAGCCACCGCTCCCAGAATTTTCACAAAGGTGCTAGGGTCCCTTCTAGCGGTCCTAAGACCGAGGGGCATCGCTGTAGCACCTTATCTAGACGACATCCTAATCCAAGTGTCATCTCTTTCCAAAGCGAGGGCTCATACAGATATTGTGTTGGCTTTTCTCAGATCTCAGGGGTGGAAAGTGAACATAGAAAAAAGTTCACTGTCACCATCCACAAGGGTTCCTTTTCTGGGAACAATAATAGATTCTGTGGAAATGAAGATCTTTCTCACAGACGTCAGAAAGACAAAGCTTCTAAAAGCTTGTCGAGTTCTTCACTCTATTCCTCAACCCTCCATAGCTCAATGCATGGAAGTAATAGGACTAATGGTCGCAGCAATGGATGTGGTTCCTTTTGCTCGAATTCATCTAAGACCATTACAGCTGTGCATGCTCAATCAGTGGAATGGGGACTATACAGACTTGTCTCCCCAAATTCAAGTAGACCAGGTAACCAGGGACTTACTTCTCTGGTGGTTGACCCAGGATCACCTGTCTCAGGGAATGAGTTTCCGCAGACTGGAGTGGGTCATCGTCACGACCGACGCCAGCCTCTACTGGGGCGCAGTATGGGACTCTCTGAAAGCTCAGGGCCTATGGTCGCGGGAAGAGTCGCTTCTCCCGATAAACATTTTGGAACTAAGAGCTATATTCAATGCGCTCCTGGCTTGGCCTTAGCTAGCGGAAGCCAGGTTCATAAGATTTCAGTCGGACATCAATCATCAGGGGGGAACAAAGAGTTCCCTAGCGATGAAGGAATTAACCAAGATAATCCAATGGGCAGAGAATCACTCCTGCCATCTATCTGCTATTCACATCCCAGGAGTAGACAACTGGGAGGCGGACTATTTGAGTCATCAGACTTTCCATCCGGGGGAGTGGGAACTCCATCCGGAGGTCTTTGCTCAGTTAACCCAATTATGGGGCATTCCAGACATGGATCTAATGGCGTCCCGTCAGAACTTCAAGATTCCTTGCTACGGGTCCAGATCCAGGGATCCCAAGGCGACTCTAGTGGATGCATTAGTGGCGCCTTGGTCGTTCAACCTAGCATATGTGTTTCCACCGTTTCCTCTCCTCCCCAGGCTCATAGCCAGGATCAAACAGGAGAAGGCCTCGGTGATTCTGATAGCTCCTGCGTGGCCACGCAGGACCTGGTATGCAGACCTGGTGAATATGTCATCGGCTCCACCATGGAAGCTACCTTTGAGACAGGACCTTCTAGTACAAGGTCCATTCGAACATCCCAATCTAGTTTCTCTGCAGCTGACTGCTTGGAAATTGAACGCTTGATTTTATCCAAGCGTGGGTTTTCAAATTCTGTGATTGATACTCTGGTCCAAGCCAGAAAACCTGTGACTAGAAAGATTTACCATAAAATATGGAAAATATATATCTGTTGGTGTGAATCCAAAGGATTCTCCTGGAGTAAGATTAAAATTCCAAAGATTCTCTCCTTTCTCCAAGAAGGTTTGGATAAAGGATTGTCAGCTAGTTCTCTAAAAGGACAGATTTCTGCATTATCCGTCTTGTTGCACAAACGACTGGCAGCTTTGCCAGATGTACAAGCTTTTGTTCAGGCTTTGGTTAGAATCAAGCCTGTTTACAGACCCATGACTCCTCCTTGGAGTCTAAATTTAGTTCTTTCAGTTCTTCAAGGGGTTCCGTTTGAACCTTTACATTCCATAGATATTAAGTTACTATCTTAGAAAGTTCTGTTTTTGGTTGCTATTTCTTCTGCTAGAAGAGTTTCTGAATTATCTGCTTTGCAGTGTGATCCACCCTATCTGGTGTTCCATTCAGATAAGGTTGTTTTGCGTACTAAGCCTGGTTTTCTTCCAAAAGTTGTTTCCAACAAGAACATCAACCAGGAAATAGTTGTTCCTTCTTTGTGTCCGAATCCAGTTTCAAAGAAGGAACGTTTATTACACAATTTAGATGTTGTTCGTGCTTTAAAGTTCTATTTAGAAGCAACAAAAGATATTAGACAAACCTCATCCTTGTTTGTCGTTTACTCTGGTAAGAGGAGAGGTAAAAAAGCTACTGCTACCTCTCTCTCTTTCTGGCTGAAAAGCATTATCCGCTTGGCTTATGAGACTGCCGGACAGCAGCCTCCTGACCGTATCACAGCTCACTCTACTAGGGCTGTGGCTTCCACATGGGCCTATAAGAACGAGGCTTCTGTTGACCAGATATGTAAGGCAGCGACTTGGTCTTCTCTGCACACTTTTGCCAAATTCTACAAATTTGATATTTTTGCTTCTTCGGAGGCTGTTTTTGGGAGAAAGGTTTTGCAAGCCGTGGTGCCTTCTGTTTAGGTAACCTGATTTGCTCCCTCCCTTCATCCGTGTCCTAAAGCTTTGGTATTGGTTCCCACAAGGAATGGATGACGCCGTGGACCGGACACACCAATGTTGGAGAAAACAGAATTTATGCATACCTGATAAATTACTTTCTCCAACGGTGTGTCCGGTCCACAGCCCGCCCTGGTTTTTTTTTTTTAATCAGGTTGAAAAAAATTTCTTTATACACTACAGTCACCACGGCACCCTATAGTTTCTCCTTTTTCTTCTAACCGTCGGTCGAATGACTGGGGGGGGCGGAGCCAGAGGGGGAGCTATATGGACAGCTCTTGCTGTGTGCTCTCCTTGCCTTTCCCTGTGGGGGAGAACATTTCCCACAAGTAATGGATGACGCCGTGGACCGGACACACCGTTGGAGAAAGTAATTTATCAGGTAAGCATAAATTCTGTTTTTATTTAATTAATTTATTGATAGTGTAGTGTTAGGTTTAATTGTAACTTAGGTTAGGATTTATTTTACAGGTAAATTTGTAATTATTTTAACTATTTTAGCTATTAAATAGTTCTTAACTATTTAATAGCTATTGTACCTGGTTAAAATAAATACAAAGTTACCTGTAAAATAAATATTAATCCTAAAATAGCTATAATATAATTATAATTTATTTTGTAGTTATATTAGGATTTATTTTACAGGTAAGTATTTAGCTTTAAATAGGAATAATTTATTTAATAAGAGTGAATTAATTTTGTTAGATTAAAATTATATTTAATTTAGGGGGGGTGTTAGTGTTAGGGTTAGACTTAGCTTTAGGGGTTAATACATTTATTAGAATAGCGGCGAGATTCGGTCGGCAGATTAGGGGTTAATAATTGAAGTTAGGTGTCGGCGATGTTAGGGAGGGCAGGTTAGGGGTTAATAAATATAATATAGGGGTCAGCGGTGTTAGGGGCAGCAGATTAGGGGTACATAGGGATAATGTAGCTGGCGGCTCTTGCGGTCGGCAGATTAGGGGTTAATTATTGTAGGTAGGTGGCGGCGATGTTGTGGGGGGCAGGTTAGGGGTTAATAAATATAATATAGGGGTCGGCGATGTTAGGGCAGCAGATTAGGGGTACATAGGGATAATGTAGCTGGCAGCGGCGTGCAGACGGCAGATTAGGGGTTAATAAGTGTAGGTAGCTGGCGGCGACATTGTGGGGGGCAGATTAGGGGTTAATAAATATAATATAGGGGTCGGCGGTGTTAGGGGCAGCAGATTAGGGGTACATAAGGATAACGTAGGTGGCGGTCAGCAGATTAGGGGTTAAAAAATTTAATCGAGTTGCGGCGATGTGGGGGGACCTCGGTTTAGGGGTACATAGGTAGTTTATGGGTGTTAGTGTACTTTAGAGTACAGTAGTTAAGAGCTTTATGAACCGGCGTTAGCCCAGAAACCTCTTAACTACTGACTTTTTTCTGCGGCTGGAGTTTTGTCGTTAGATTTCTAACGCTCACTTCAGACACGACTCTAAATACCGGAGTTAGAAAAATCCCATTGAAAAGATAGGATACGCAATTTACGTAAGGGGATCTGCGGTATGGAAAAGTCGCGGCTGAAAAGTGAGCGTTAGACCCTTTTTTGAGTGACTCCAAATACCGGAGGTAGCCTAAAACCAGCGTTAGGAGCCTCTAACGCTGGTTTTCACGGCTACCGCCAAACTCCAAATCTAGGCCAGTGTTTGCTGAAGAAAAAGGTAAGTATTTTTTTAAAAAAATGCTGCAATGTAAAGTTTCATGAATGTAACCAAGCTTACTTTATATATATATATATATATATATATATATATATATAAAAACTAAACGGAGACAACCTCATAAGGCTATATTTATATGCATTGAAATGATTGGTTACAACAGATGAGCTGAACATAAAACACGTGAAGTCAAACATACACTGTCATTTACCCATACGTGCAAAGCAGCTTAAAATTGCATGCTCTATCTGAATCACTAAAGAAGAAATTTGGGTTCAGTGTCCCTTTAATAAACTATTAACCCCTATTCAGCCATTAACCCATATTGCAACAAACCTAATAAATATATTAACCCCTAAAACTAATTAAATTACTAAGCCCCCTAACCTAACACCCCCTAACTTAACACCCCCTAAATTAACCCCAATTACTTAAATTAAAAAAAACTAAGTTACAAACAATTAAAATAAAAAAGCTAACATTACTTAAAAATAAAAAAAAATAAGATTAAATTAATCTAAGGTTACAAAAAATAAAAAAAAGTCTAACATAAAATAATAAAACCAAATTATCAAAAATAAAAAAATTAAACCTAATCCCTATGAAAATATAAAAGCCCCCCAAAATAAAAGAACCCCCTAATCTAATGCTAAACTACCAATAGCCTTTAAAAGGGCCTTTTGTAGGGCATTGCCCTAAGTTAAACTACTCATTGCCCCTAAAGGTTCATTTGTATGGGCATTGCCTTTTAAAGGGCATGAGGGTCAAATCGCCATGACTTCATTCCCACCTTACCCAATAAAGACACAGACACATATTTGGAGGCATAAGACCGTGAAGCAAGGTCGCGTTTATTAAAACAAAACCAGGCAAACTCTATACTTAAAGGGACAGTCTACACCAGAATTGTTATTGTTTTAAAAGATAGATAATCCCTTTATTACCCATTTCCCAGTTTTGCATAACAAACACAGTTATAATAATATACTTTTAACCTCTCTGATTATCTTGTATCTAAGCCTCTGCAAACTGCCCTTTTTTTCAGTTCTTTTGACAGACTTGCAGTCTAGCCACTCAGTGCCTGCTCACAGATATATTCACGTGCACGAGCACAGTGTTATCTATATGAAATATGTGAACTAACACCCTCTAGTGGTGAAAAACTGTTAAAATGCAATCTGAAAGAGGTGGGCTTCAAGGTCTAAGAAATTAGCATATGAACCTCCTAGGTTAAGCTTTCAACTAAGAATACCAAGAGAACAAAGCAAAATTGGTGATAAAAGTAAATTGGAAAATTGTTTAAAATTACATGCTCTATCTGAATCATGAAAGTTTATTTTGGCCTAGACTGTCCCTTTAATTAACTTGTGAAGCTTAAGGCTTATATCAATAGGTGGCGGCATCTGAGACTAATCTATATCCTATACCTAACAATAACTTAGTATCTACAGCAAGCGTAGTAAAGTCACCGAGCATTGCCTTTCAGGGGCTGGCATCATCCACAAGGGGTTTCTAGGTCAGCAGGCCCGCGGGGAGAGGCGTTACAAGCTGCGACTTGCAACATCATGCTCCTCCCATTAGCTCGACCACACCCTCGCGGAAACCATAAAAATGATTTGTCCGGGACCCCGCCACGCCAGCTGGTGCTTCTACCTTCACTCCCGAAATAGCTCCAGACCTAGTAAAGTCATCATCGGGCGTTAGACGCACAACAAACGCCTTTGATGTGAAGCCAAAAATTGTTACCACTTTGGACTTACGATCAGCTAGCCTGATTAGGCACACCCCCGCCAAAGTCCTACAACCGCCCTAATGGCAGCCGTTTCCTCAGTGCCGCCCCCTTTCCTGAAAAACAAATAATTCAACATGTTAACAACAAGGGAGGGATGGGCGGGGAAAAAACCTTTCTCCAGCAGTTGCAGACAAGAAAGAGGAAGTGTTCCAGCATCCATGCACTTTTATAACAGGTAAGAGTCCCTACCCCACATATTGCAACAAATGTTGCAAACTCACACACTCCACAGCTTCACATTTCAGTCAGGCAGCATAACCCTTAAGATGTTACATGCACAAATATGCCTTCCACTACCATAAGGGTCAAATCGCCATGACTTCATTCCCACCTTACCTAATAAAGACACAGACACATATTTGGAGGTATAAGACCGTGAAGCAAGGTTGCGTTTATTAAAACAAAACCAGGTAAACTCTAATTTTTTTTAACTTGTGAAGCTTAAGGCTTATATCAATAGGTGGCGGCATCTGAGACTAATCTATATCCTATACCTAACAATAACTTACGGCTAGATTTAGAGTTTGGCGTTAGCCGTGAAAACCAGTGTTAGAGGCTCCTAACGCGGGTTTCTTACGGACTCCGGTATTTAGAGTTCAGTTACCGACACTCAAAAAACACCTAACGCTCAAATTTCTACCGACACCTCAGACCCAGTAGTAAACATATACCGACAAAAAAAACATCCACGAATCACAAAACAAATATTACACAAAGTACACTTACACTCATACAAACACGACACTATATTTAATTTTCATATTTAATAATTTTTCATCAAAATACAAAGGATTAAAGTTGCGAGATCTCGGGTGTTAGAAAAAAAACAACACAAATCCATTTTCCCATTGACTTACATTGACACACGGGAAAAGACCCTCATATACCTACATCTAACTAATAACATTATCACAAACATACACTCATCGATGCATACAAACAATATACACCACATGAATTACAAAAAATATTTATTTATCACAAAAAGAACACGATTTAGTTACTTTTTCACAAAAGCTCATGACGTCATTCACTTTACGAGGAAAACCAGTCTTAGAAAAAAAACAAGAACAAATTTTAGAGCCTCCATTGACTTCTATTGGGAAGACGTGCTCGTGCACGCGAAACCCTCATTTCCCTAACGCACGCAAATAGCGTAGACAGAAAAACTCCAAATACGAGCGCTAGAAAAGACATGATTTCATGCGTTAGACACAGCTATGATAAATAGATCAAGAAATTACCATTTCCCTATGGTGGATTTATGGATTTTACTGTTTGAATATTCACAACACCATTAAATTGTTTCAGACTTTTATATTACATCAACTACAAATCAACATCACTAGTAACAACATTTTTGTTTTAAAAATATTACATTTAAACGGATACAAAAATAATGTCAACTTTTCAGGATTCACAAACACTACATTATGGGAAACATTTCTCATTTACCTTTATTATTGCATTTCAGTTATTCAACTCATATGCTTGCAGAAACAGCATATCTACATAGGCTTAACACATGATCAGTCATGGATGCACATACATTACTTTTAACATTCACTCATACATGTGCATTCAAATGATGGGGGAAAAACACATTACATTCTCTCGAGGAATCACAAAACACAATATATGGATTTTACTGTACTTTTAACATCATGATTCCATCACCAGAAACCATTAGGAATTACGTACAACAAGAACATCATTACACCAGATTACAGATGTCACTTTATGGGAAGGAACAACAATGCCAGACCGCTATATAGAAGTCAGCATATGTGGGACACAATCACAATATATACGTATATGTACATAACACGCATCACCCATCACGCAACCACAAAGCACACATTTAGATTTTATTCAGCACACAATAACAATGTAGTCAAATACAACAACACAATGAGGATTTCAGAACTACATAGGAAGGTTAATAGTATCATGACATCATTAGAAGATTCAACCATACACATCACAGATTCACAACTGTACCGCCCCTTTCGGAACTTTATCACTCAATACTACAATACAACATATACGTAAACAACAGTTTGGAACAGCATTATTAAGGCGATTTCAATGGGACAATTAATAAATATTGTCAGATCGCAAATCACTTATATATATATAATACTACAGATGACAGCCGGAAGTTCTTCAGTATTAGTGCCATTTGAATGGGACGCATACAATATTGACATCTCGGCAATCACTTATATATACAATACTACAGATGACAGCCGGAAGTTATTCAGTATTAGTGCGATTTGAAAGGGACGCATACAATATTGACAGCTCGGCAATCACTTATATATACAATACTACAGATGACAGCCGGAAGTTATTCAGTATTAGTGCGATTTGAAAGGGACACATACAATATTGACAGCTCGGCAATCACTTATATATACAATACTACAGATGGCAGACGGGAAGTTCGGAATTATTATTGCGATTTGAAAGGGACACATACAATATTGACATCTCGGCAATCACTTATATATACAATACTACAGATGACAGCCGGAAGTTATTCAGTATTAGTGCGATTTTAAAGGGACACATACAATATTGACAGCTCGGCAATCACTTATATATACAATACTACAGATGGCAGACGGGAAGTTCGGAATTATTATTGCGATTTTAAAGGGACGCATACAATATTGACTGCTCGGCAATCACTTATATATACAATACTACAGATGGCAGACGGGAAGTTCGGAATTATTATTGCGATTTTAAAGGGACGCATACAATATTGACTGCTCGGCAATCACTTATATATACAATACTACAGATGACAGCCGGAAGTTATTCAGTATTAGTGCGATTTTAAAGGGACGCATACAATATTGACTGCTCGGCAATCACTTATATATACAATACTACAGATGGCAGACGGGAAGTTCGGAATTATTATTGCGATTTGAAAGGGACGCATACAATATTGACAGCTCGGCAATCACTTATATATACAATACTACAGATGGCAGACGGGAAGTTCGGAATTATTATTGCGATTTGAAAGGGACGCATACAATATTGACAGCTCGGCAATCACTTATATATACAATACTACAGATGGCAGCTATTACTTTATCGTTTACAAACAATATTGCAGCAACATTGATCGATCACATTCGATGCACATTATACACAACTATGCACTTTCATTCATGTTAGCCTGGACGTGTGCTTGTTACTATAAGATCACGTTTAAGAAATATTGATTACGCATATGAACAAACATTACAAACATGCACTGTATGTGTGATATTTGACACTTTCACATTGAGATTCATTGTTGCAAAATAACATTTCAGCAAACAACAAATAAACGCCCACTGTGAAAGCATTCGCGCCGCTCACATACAAACAGGTGAATACAATCAGCAATCATTACAAACTCACTACCATTGGACTAATTGTACTATAAATCCCCCAAACAACATGGCCAATGCATCACTTGTGATCCACATCAGATCAAGTGCTTACCTTGTTACGCTGTTTTGAAAGATGGATGACGATGACATGGTAGATGCTGCTGGTGCTGCTATTGGCGAACTAGCTGTTGGTCGAATCAGGCAGCCTCGGCGGCTCAGACTGAGACGAAGGGGTCATCTGGTTCGAGGTCCTCGTGACTACAGGGTGAGACCCACCTTGGAAAACATGAGCGACTTTGAGGTTTATGATAAGTATCGGCTCAATCGCGAACAGCTCATTGGCCTTTACGATCTTCTTAAACCTCATTTGGAGCCACGTATAAGAATAAGGACTGCTGTTCCCGCCATGAGTAAGATGCTAAGCTGTCTATACGTCCTGGCCTCCGGGAGTTTTCAATCCGGAGAACTGTACATGCATGGCCTGGCTCAAGGTACATTCTCTGGGGTGTTTGATAACTTTCTGGACGCCATGGTACGTATCAGTAAGCAATACATAGGATTCCCACAGAATGATGGTGATTGGAGGCGCCTGAAGCGGGAATTCTTTGATATTGCTCAATTGCCCAATGTCTTGGGAGCCATAGATTGTACCCACATTGCGCTGCGTGCTCCAATTGATGACTCGCCCTTCAGAAATCTCAAACATTTTCATAGCCTCAACGTGCAGTATGTTTGTGACGCACAGATGAGGATTATGCATGTGTGTGCGAATTTTGGAGTGGCTTGTCATGATGCCCGCATCCTCTCTCTGTCGTCCCTGTGGAGACAGTTTGAGGAAAGACAAATGCCCCCTGGTTATCTTGTTGGTGAGTATTTGTGCACAACATGGTTAATTAGTTTGACAATTGCCACTGTAGTTTTAAAATTTTAGCGTAATGTTCAGCTATAGGATGCAATTTAACCATATATTTCCCCCCCGCTAATGTCTACTTTTAGTTCAATGCAGATATGTAGCATGTCTTACCTTAAATGCTCAGATAGAGAATGTAATGTAACCATGTAGTTAGCATTTTACACAAGGCTTGATTTAGGAGAAATACGCATATGTAGCATGTCTTAGCTGAAATGGGAAGATATTAGCTAATGCAATATAACCATGTCATTTTCTCTTTCCGCTAATGTCTACTTTTAGTTCAATGCAGATATGTAGCATGTCTTACCTTAAATGCTCAGATAGAGAATGTAATGTAACCATGTAGTTAGCATTTTACACAAGGCTTGATTTAGGAGAAATACGCATATGTAGCATGTCTTAGCTGAAATGGGAAGATATTAGCTAATGCAATTTAACCATGTCATTGTCTCTTTCCGCAAATGTCTTTTAGTTCAATGCAGATATGTAGCATGTCTTACCTTAAATGCTCAGATAGAGAATGTAATGTAACCATGTAGTTAGCATTTTACACAAGGCTTGATTTAGGAGAAATACGCATATGTAGCATGTCTTAGCTGAAATGGGAAGATATTAGCTAATGCAATTTAACCATGTCATTGTCTCTTTCCGCAAATGTCTTTTAGTTCAATGCAGATATGTAGCATGTCTTACCTTAAATGCTCAGATAGAGAATGTAATGTAACCATGTAGTTAGCATTTTACACAAGGCTTGATTTAGGAGAAATACGCATATGTAGCATGTCTTAGCTGAAATGGGAAGATAGAGAATAATATTGAACTAGATATTTTAAATTTAAAATAAACATTTGTTAATGGATTATCGTGTACAAAACTTTTTATTGTACTACAAATACTATTTTGAGGATTCTGTTAGAATTATGTTCTGTTCATAATTTATAGGTGATTCTGGGTACATGAGCCGGCCTTGGCTCATTACCCCCTTGCGTAGCCCGACTGATGTGTCTGAGGAGCGCTACAATAGGGCTCATAAGAGAACCAGGGCGGTGGTTGAACGGATGTTCGGGCTCCTGAAGATGAGGTTCAGGTGCCTGGACAGGTCGGGAGGAGCCCTCCAGTACAACCCAAAGAAGGTGGCTAAGATCGTTGTAGCCTGTAGCGTCCTGCATAATATTGCACAGCGGGCTGGGATGCTGCAGGCCGTCCAGCCGGACAGAAACCTCCTCAGAGATGAGGAGGATGATCCTGTTCTAGAGGGGCCATTCCGGGACGAGGGGCTCAATGTCAGAGCAGACATCATCAACCGCAACTTTAGACGGTAAAGAATAGAAGTTAGACTGGAGTATTATCAATAGATGTGAACTCTAGGGAAATGACAAGTAGAGAATTGTGCAAACATGTTAGGATTGTTCATTAAATGCTAAAAATGTGTTTCATTTATTAATATAGGTGATGCTCTGGCCATTGGGTCCTGTAGCGAGTCTTTGCCACCTGGTTTTTAAAGAGGACATCAGCTGGTAAGTATAAATGTCTGGACTGTTGCTGGCATGAATTGTACACAAATACATCATATGGCATACATTTTATAAACTAGTATTTAGTTTACACATTACTTAAAATGTAAATACTCAGAAAGGGATCCTCTAGCATGACTATGGTTCAATGTCACACATTAGAGGTTTGTTCTGCTCAATATGACTCATCTTCACACTTGATAGAACATAACACAAGATGCTACACAGTAAGCTAGTGACAGAAATTTCTTATGAAATGGGGGGTGGGAGAGGGCTACAGAAATGATTCACACACTTGTAGTAATTTTGAATAAACTTTTTATGCCATTAGGGAGCTGACTTAATCTAAAGACTGAAAGGGAAGAATTAGAAGCCTGACAGTGAAGATTGCCCAGACTGACAGTGGAAAAAGCCAAGATTGAAATTGAAGTATACCAATGGGATCATGTCTGGCATTATCTTTCAAATCTGCTGACCTTGAAAACCATACAAAGACATGTTCACATGGTAAGTGCCAACTATTTGATAGAATAAGGCTGTTGAGGCATCCTATTGGAGACACTTAGATGATTTTCAAATTTTTAGATGGTATTTCACAGTCCTCTATTTTTGAAATGATGAATAAGACACCTATTGAAGATCAACTGTTTACCCCTGAATTGACTTTCAAAGACCATGCATTATCCAGGTTGGTGTACCAATGCATGCTAGTTAAGAATCACAGGAAGAATGTTGAATACTAGTAGCTTACATACATTAGTCATATTTAGTTCTTAATTAGATATTTAGGGATCACAATCAGACACTTAGATGAATTTCTAATTTTTAGATGGGATTTCAGTCCTCTATTTTTGAAATGATGAATAAGACACCTATTGAAGATCAACTGTTTACCCCTGAATTGACTTTCAAAGACCATGCATTATCCAGGTTGGTGTACCAATGCATGCTAGTTAAGAATCACAGGAAGAATATTGAATATTAGTAGCTTATATACATTAGTCATATTTAGTTCTTAATTAGATATTTAGGGATCACAATCAGACACTTAGATGAATTTCTAATTTTTAGATGGGATTTCAGTCCTCTATTTTTGAAATGATGAATAAGACACCTATTGAAGATCAACTGTTTACCCCTGAATTGACTTTCAAAGACCATGCATTATCCAGGTTGGTGTACCAATGCATGCTAGTTAAGAATCACAGGAAGAATGTTGATTATTGGTAGCTTACATACATTAGTCATACATATTTCATCATTAGATATTTAGGGATCACAATCAGAAAAAGGAATACATATTATAGTTGATATAGAGGTATTTGAATGGACATGAAATATGACATTTATGTTCAACATATATATTATTAAAATGTGATATACATTATTATGTATAATTAGAAAATCAGATTTTTTTTTTATTTTATTACACAATATAATGTTTTTTTTTTGTTTTTTTTTAAATTTAATTAATAAATATCTTTAAAAAATGTTGAACAAAGTTAGAGCATAGACACAAGATGATTGTAAATGTATTTTATGAATCTTTTACTACGTGTGTATTAACTTTGTTAAAAAAAAAAAATTAAATTTCAGATTGGCATCTGATGACTTCCAGGAATATTTTTTTCTTTTTGGTTCAGAAACTATTAAATTTTAAAATGGTAATAATAAACATTTTAGTATTAAATACACTCTTTGGAACAGATTATAATAAATATCCATATAATCTGTCAATAAAAAACAATTTGACTCCCATGACTGGTAGTTGTCTATTTGACAAGCACATGCATAAGATCAAATAATGCATTAATTGTTGAAAATCCACTGATTCCGAGAATATTACATTAAACTATCTTTTTTAACATTCATTGGGGAGTGAGATCCACCGATGCTTTTCTTTTGAAATTCTTAGATGTTAAAATAATTTCGGATATGTAGTCAATTTCTCAAAAATTATTTGTTTTCACTTTTAAGAAGGAGAAGTGGTTCAATTACATTAAAGTGACAGTGTTGTTGAATGTAAAATTAATTTTATAAGATCTTGTATCTTCCTTAGGTATCTCAAAACATTATTTGCTAAATCATTTTAATTTTTACATTTATAAATGGTAGGTCATTTAACTTGATATTTTTCACAAGCTAGTTATTGGATGGCAGGTTAATCAATTTGATTTTCTAGTGGAGTCATTTAACTATAGTTAATAATATTATGTAGTTTTTAAAATCTTACCTCTTGGGTTAGACATCACATATCTATATATAATTTTCATTCCCCTTTAGTTTATTTTGACAATGTTAAATCAACATTACAAATGTTTTTGTCCTTAAAGGGACATTCACAAAGTATATTGTGTATTGATTTTTAAATAATTCATAAAAAAATTTAAACATATTTAGAAAGTACTATAGAATTACATTCAGTCTTTAAATATACTTTGAAAAAAACCCATCAATACACATATCTTAGTCAATTACATAAGGTATCTATGTGCAACCAACAATCAGCATCAAAATAGCCTATGTAGTTATGTATTTAATCCAAAAATATATATAATTACAATCTAATGATTGAATACCAAAACATATTAAGTTATATTATAATCTTATCCAAAATGCATACATAACATATAGCTTAATGTCCCTCTAAGCTGAAGACTCAGAAATACCTCCTTTACAATATATATTTCAGTCAGTGTGTAAAACAATCCAGAAGTTAATCTAAATTTTATTTACTCATATGTTATACTAATTTATCAAAAGGAAGGTGCCTAGGTTTCTGATATTTCAAGCATTATTGTGAAATCTTTTTTTAAAGGGACATGAACTAAAAATATACTTAAAGGGAGACAGTTAAAAAATTAATGATTTATACATTCTGAATGAGTATTCTATTTTAAGCAACTTTAAAAATTGTCTCATATTATGAATGCGCCTTGTGATGTTGCTATCATTACTTTAAAAATAATGCATTAAATAGATAATTTATTTGCTTCAGTACTCTGGACTGAACTTGGTTTTTTGTGGTGGATTAATTTATCCAACAATCATCAAGGACAAATTAGGTTTTTTGAAACAATTGTCCGTAATCTCAAATATCATTATTGATTTGCAAAGAAAGATAACAAGATAATTGTTAACATTTGAGAATCGGATTAAATTATAACGTTGATTAACATTTCATGCTCAATCTGAATCACCAACGCTAAATTTGTTTGGACAGTGTCCCTTTAAGAGATTTAAATAGTGTATTTACTTCTCTTCCTATCTTGACATACTTTGCTTGAAAAGCATATTGAGATAGGCTCAGTAGATGAAGATTGGTGGATGCACAGAGATGCCTTATGTGATTGTCTCAACCATGTGCATTTAAATTTCTTCTGTTGAGGATATCTAAATACTAAGATAAATTGATTTACATTTTAAAGTCTAAACAATCTTCTATCTCTACAGATCATTTGATACAATTGTTGTTTGTAATGTCTATTTAAAAATAAAGACGCCATTGCACAATAACATATATGAGCACTTCAGACAAATACAAGCTCGAGGTTTATTTACTAATAACAAACAAACCTGTAGTTTAACATTTATAAACAGATTATCCAAGTTACTGACCTTATAACCTGAATTTGAACATTCAGAAATATTGCGTGGGAAACGCATCTTGAAACACCAGATTAGCATCTTTAAACATTAGAGTCTAATGTCACGCAATAGCACACAATCAATGTGCATTATGAAATACATTTAATAGAGCAATATCAATACTTCACAATAAGTCAATAAATGGATTTTATGAACAATAAAGACATACAATATTAAATGTGTATTTGTATTAAAGAAACAGACCGTTATTAAACCGAGAAATGTCTACAACATTTAATAATGTGACAGTATTAGATGTTAAAGAGAATTTAATCATTAATATTTAACGGATCACGGATATTAAATCTGCGTCACACATATCCGCATGACAGGCCCATGAGTTACAAATAAGTCTACATGAAAAATGAAGTAACAGCACCACCAGGAGGTATGTGTAAGGAAGTTACTATGAAACATTAAGGAACGGCCAATCAGAGTTCATCACACAAACACAACTTGAGTCAGGATGGTCTCACAGACATTCTAACAATATTTCAAACTTTTATCCAATCAGATGTACAGATAACTTGTCCCATGGTGCATCTCATGTTTACTTCACCATATGAAAGTCCATTACACGTTGCCATCTTTGTCAGTTCTCTAATGCCTGCAGGCAGTATATATCATAATATACCGGGATTTCTTAGACAACCCAGCAGGAATGTCAGCTCCCAGGTTCACCAAGGAGGAGAGCGCTGCACTGGTCCATGCCGTCAAGGACTTTTATCCCCAGCTGTTTGGGAACAAGAGGAGGTTGACAGATGCGCCTGTTAAGAAGGCCCTCTGGGAGTCTATCACCAATGCGGTTAGATTGGTGTGTGACGTCCAGAGGACCCAGGATCAGATCATGAGGAGATTCGGAGATATGAGGTTGCGGTTAACAAAAAAAGTCAACCTCATAAGGGACTGGGTACAAGCCCGTAAAAGAGGTGGCAAAAGAGAGGCCCCGCGGAAACTGTACCTACTCCCTTATGAGGTGACTTTATGCAAGCTCCTCAATTTCCGGGTCCCCAAAAGATTCAGATCCTCGCCATCCTCGGCCTCCTCTTCTTCCCTCCCAGCTGCGGGATCTGAAAGTCCTGACGCGGGGGCCAGGGCAGCTGCTTCTCCGTCCGGTGGCCTGGGAGGAGATGGAGAATCTGAACCAGGTAATTATCCAACTTCATATAATATCTTAATATTTTTTTTTTATCAAAAAAGGTGTATATAGTCAGATACTAAACCTATACAGATCTCACAACATACACTACATATGATGTTTAGATATCTGATTTTAGATTAGTGACACATGAAATAGGAATGATGTGTCTTGCGCTCTACAGAATATGCTTCACAGAGCGAAAATGGAATTTCGCATACACGTTAACAGGGCTTTGCTGTAAGTGGCATTGCTTTATACATGTTGGTCAAATGACGGATGCGTAATTCCGCTTTTAATCATTGCGCAATGATCGCGAAAATGGAATTGCGCATAAACGTTAACATGGCTTTGCTGTAAGTGGCATTGCTTTATACATGTTGGTCAAATGACGGATGCGTAATTCCGCTTTGAATCATTGCGCAATGATCGCGAAAATGGAATTGCGCATACACGTTAACATGGCTTTGCTGTAAGTGGCATTGCTTTATACATGTTGGTCAAATGACGGATGCGTAATTCCGCTTTGAATCATTGCGCAATGATCGCGAAAATGGAATTGCGCATACACGTTAACATGGCTTTGCTGTAAGTGGCATTGCTTTATACATGTTGGTCAAATGACGGATGCGTAATTCCGCTTTGAATCATTGCGCAATGATCGCGAAAATGGAATTGCGCATACACGTTAACATGGCTTTGCTGTAAGTGGCATTGCTTTATACATGTTGGTCAAAATGAAATGTGAATTATTATATATGTGAAGAATACAGTATTCTTATTTTCAATATTATACATAATAAAAAAAGAAGAATCCAAATAAATTAAAACATATGCCCATCAATTGATGAGAATGAAATAACACCAAAAAATAATTAAAGCTACAGTAAACAACACAACTGATTGAAAATAAGAGTACAGGATATATTTATCATGAATTGAATTGAGGAAACAATTAACTCATGGGACTACCAAAGGATTAATAGTTTTAAATTGATTTGCTAATAATGTAAAGATTTTAAACATGGCATGATTTGTATTAATGATATGCAATCCTCATTTAATATATTACAGATATGGATGTTGCTGCTGGATCCTTAAGGCAGGGCTTGTCACAGTATGGTATGTCTCATTTTAATTGACATTTGTCTTAGAAACATGGACAGAACATTACATACTAAATCCACATTGTTCAATATTTATATGTAATGTCCCTTTAATAGATGAAAATTAAATAATTCTTCGGATATCCTTAAATAACATATTAGATTTGAATTGCATGCTCAATCCCATTCATTACATCGACATATGGAGTAGAGAATTCATTAACACCAACATTGTCAAATCAATATAATTTTATATTAAAGGGATACTGAGCTACAATTATTAATGTTGTCATTCAGATAGAGTATCCAATATTAATAAACATTTAAATATAATACTATCATCATATGTGAAATATTCTATTGCTAAATGTATTTTAAAATCAAGAATGTACGTTTATCTGCATCTCAATTTTGGTTGACCAACCTGGGTTTTTATTGATGATTGGTGGATACCTTCAACAAACAATATTTATTGAATACAATATTGCTTATCTGCCTTTAAGATTAAAATGTAGCAACATTCAAATTATAATAGGAGTCAATGTTAAATCATTTTGAACAGTTTGAACAGAGAAATCAATGATTTAAATAAATCATGTCAGTGTCCCTTTAATAAACAATAGATTCATTCATCTTTACATTCTTTGTATTAAACAATATTGATATATAATTCACATATTCACTGTTGGAGTTACTTTATAGATATCAGCATACTCTAACAGCACCATGATTACATATTTGTACTAATCAATTTGGTTTTGTATTGTGATAAATATGTGTTGTGTCCTAAACAAGATTACTGTACATTGCACAAATGGCTCGATGTGCCACACGTGTTTGTTTAGATTTGTCAACAGCTGTTCTTCAAAATGTGGTTTGTGTGTATTCTTTTAAGAACATTGATCAATGGGTATATTTAGATATGCAATAGCATCGTATGAGATGAGTTTGATGTCTAATATAGTCTGAAATTAAACATATGTTCAATACATCATTTTTAACAGAATCCCCTTGATTCAATCAAGCATTTTTTGGTTTAATGACTGCTCTATTCTTCACATTTTCAAGTTGATTAATCTTAAAATTCAATACAGATGTGATTTAGTGATATCCCAAATGTGTTTACTAATATATATCTATATCATTCATAGAGAGAGTTGGTGTGGGGAGCCCACAGGAATCCAGCAGTGACACAGAGCCGCCTTTGCAGTCTCCTGGTAAGTCCATTCACTCATTTATATGTCATTGAAGGTGTATTGGTAATCAATATTATGAGCATGATTCTGATGAAGCATAACATTTGAAACAAACATATAATTTTCTCTTCTGATTATATATTAATTTTCTTTTAATATTGAAAGATTAATAATTAAAACTTTATTAGTCTACACATTTGTTATTCAGAAGATGTATAGCATATGTTTGTTTCCATGTTCATTTTTGACAACAGTCATCAAGTGATACACACATGAGAAATCTTAAATGTTCTATGTACTATGCTTTTATCATTTTTAAATTAATACAAACAATACATCGAAAATATGAATCATTGAGAATAACAAATCTAATGTAATTTGTATGCTCCATCAAAATGATGTAAATCATAACTTTGGGTGTGTATATCTTTAATGCAACATTGATGTGTGTCTTTGAACAACAGTAACATATGTTATAATATCTGTTCTTAACGTGTACACAACATGTTATGTTTTACAGAGATTGATTTAACATATGTGATGGAGGAGGAAGAGGCTGCCTTGGAGTCTAATGGTATGTGAAATATATCTATCATATTTCCAACATGTTGCTTTATTTGAAATCATTTCATTGAAGACATTCAAAGTCTACAGCTTTTGCACTTTAAAAAGGAATATTATTTGTCTGTTCAAATACACTACTGCCCCCTTTCTATATCAGGCAGCATGAAAATATTATTTTTTTTAAAAATGTATAATTCATGCCATCATTATGTCACATGCATATTCCAGGCCAAAACACAATAATAATGTTATAATTGTAGAGACAGTAATTGATATTCATCTGAGTGCCTATATGCATACCATATCCTCATTTCATAATTGTTTACAAATTCAAACACACTTCGAAGTATATTGAAAACATAATCAATTTGAAATGCGTTGATTTGATTTCATGATGTATGAGATGTTAATATATATTTTTTAAATTTTCAGATGGATCCGCCACTTCTGGTCATCTGGTTTCCGCCCCTGCCCAGTCCCCTGACCAGTCACAGACCCCTGCCCATGCCCAGACCCCTGCCCATGCCCAGACCCCTGCCCATGCCCAGACCACTGCCCAGGCCCAGACCCCTGCCCATGCCCAGACCACTGCCCAGACTCCTGCCCATGCCCAGGCCCCTGCCGGCCCTTCCCATTTATCATTTCCTGCCCCTCCCAAAAAACGCCCCTACAACCCCCTTCGCCGCTCTCCCCGTATTATGGCCCGTGCAGCTGCCCAGACCCCAACTCCCCACTCCCCAGCTGTACGGCCTACCCCGGAGCAGCAGCTCATCCCTCCCCAAGCCAATTCCATCCCTCCCCAAGCCAATCCCATCCCTCCCCCCTGTCTCAACCTTCATTGTCCTGGGTGTCGGTTTGTCCTTCCCAGGCACAGCTGTAAGTATCATTCAAAATCAACATTATAAGATACTTAAAGGTACACTGAAGGTAAATATTTTCTATTGTGATTCAAATAGAGCATGCAATGTTAATCAAATTTATAATTTACTACTCTTATGAATTATTCTTCATTCTCTTGCTATCTTTATTGAAACAAAGAAATGCCTATAATTAATTTTAAATAGAAAATAATTGTGGACATCATTTCTTTATTGTTGGATGAATGTATCCATCAACCAGCAGGGACAAACAAAGTTGATAAACAAATATGGCCTGCCCTAAAAACCGACATTCTTGCATTCAAAATCTAGCTATAGAATTCTAACATTTAAAGAATATGTGTAATTTTTAAATATTTGTAATGTCATGCTCTATCTGAATCAGTCAATTAAATATTTAGGTTCAGTGTCCCTTTAATTTGATATCACTACATATACCAATCACCACTACTTGGATCCAACAATTTATGTACAAATGTTTATACATTATCTCTTGTCTAACCCAGTGGGAATGTAATTTCTTCAGGTTGCTATGTTTACACAGCTTGTCCTCAATGCCAAAATGTTTAAGGATAGGTGTGCCTACCACAGTATAATTAAAATATTAAAATTGCTAATGTAAGTACAATGTAAATCCTTTAACAAGATTTGATACACTCAAGCTGTATAAGTGGATCATCGAAAACCAATTAAAGGGGACAACATGTTTGAGTAAACTGTCCCTTTAATGATTTCGGTCTGTCTGAATAACATATTTCATGTGTAAAGAATCAATTTAAACTAATTGATGTAAAGAATGATTTGTCTTTATGATGACAATGTATCTTTGCTTATTTTTTCGTCTGTTGTGTAATTATCCTTAATATTTAATTTATTCTTTATTTTAGGCTGTGACTCAGCATGGCTCATGCTAGAAGGTATAGCAAGAGTAGAGCAGGCCGTGTTGAGGAACGCAGCTGTCCTGAGAGGGATGAACGACACCATGCAGGCCCAGCTCCGGGTTCAGGACTTGACTCTGCGTGAAATCATGCAATTAAGTTCAAGGCCTGAATCTGGAGCTGGACATGCACAGGACGATGAAGAGGATGACCAGTAAGTGGAGGATCTGGAGATGCTCCAAGGTGGCAGATAAGAATCCTCCGTCCACATGTTGATGTTTTTTTTTATTGTTGCCATTTGGCCTTTTTCAAAGTTTATTGTTGTGCCTGTTGCACTCTTTTACCTTGTCATATGTCTCCAATGGGGCTATGGTGGCCCTTGGCTACTCTCTTCATGGACTGTGATGCACTGTGTTACCTTGTCATATGTCTCCAATGGGGCTATGGTGGCCCTTGTCAACTCTCTTCATGGACTGTGATGCACTCTGTTACCTTGTCATATGTCTCCAATTGGGCTATGCTGTTCCTTGGTAACTCTCTTCATGGACTGTGATGCACTGTGTTACCTTGTCATATGTCTCCAATGGGGCTATGGTGGCCCTTGTCAACTCTCTTCATGGACTGTGATGCACTCTGTTACCTTGTCATATGTCTCCAATGGGGCTATGCTGGCCCTTGGTAACTCTCTTCATGGACTGTGATGCACTGTGTTACCTTGTCATATGTCTCCAATGGGGTTATGGTGGCCCTTGGCAACTCTCTTCATGGACTGTGATGCACTCTGTTACCTTGTCATATGTCTCCAATGGGGCTATGGTGGCCCTTGGTAACTCTCTTCATGGACTGTGATGCACTCTTTTACCTTTTCATATGTCTCCAATGGGGCTATGGTGGCCCTTGGCAACTCTCTTCATGGACTGTGATGCACTGTGTTACCTTGTCATATGTCTCCAATGGGGCTATGCTGGCCCTTGGTAACTCTCTTCATGGACTGTGATGCACTCTTTTACCTTGTCATATGTCTCCAATGGGGCTATGGTGGCCCTTGGCAACTCTCTTCATGGACTGTGATGCACTCTGTTACCTTGTCATATGTCTCCAATGGGGCTATGCTGGCCCTTGGTAACTCTCTTCATGGACTGTGATGCACTGTGTTACCTTGTCATATGTCTCCAATGGGGCTATGGTGGCCCTTGGCAACTCTCTTCATGGACTGTGATGCACTCTGTTACCTTGTCATATGTCTCCAATGGGGCTATGCTGGCCCTTGGTAACTCTCTTCATGGACTGTGATGCACTCTTTTACCTTGTCATATGTCTCCAATGGGGCTATGGTGGCCCTTGGCAACTCTCTTCATGGACTGTGATGCACTCTGTTACCTTGTCATATGTCTCCAATGGGGCTATGGTGGCCCTTGGCAACTCTCTTCATGGACTGTGATGCACTGTGTTACCTTGTCATATGTCTCCAATGGGGCTTTGGTGGCCCTTGGCAACTCTCTTCATGGACTGTGATGCACTCTTTTACCTTGTCATATGTCTCCAATGGGGCTATGGTGGCCCTTGTCAACTCTCTTCATGGACTGTGATGCACTCTGTTACCTTGTCATATGTCTCCAATGGGGCTATGCTGGCCCTTGGTAACTCTCTTCATGGACTGTGATGCACTCTTTTACCTTGTCATATGTCTCCAATGGGGCTATGGTGGCCCTTGGCAACTCTCTTCATGGACTGTGATGCACTCTGTTACCTTGTCATATGTCTCCAATGGGGCTATGCTGGCCCTTGGTAACTCTCTTCATGGACTGTGATGCACTCTTTTACCTTGTCATATGTCTCCAATGGGGCTATGGTGGCCCTTGGCAACTCTCTTCATGGACTGTGATGCACTCTGTTACCTTGTCATATGTCTCCAATGGGGCTATGCTGGCCCTTGGTAACTCTCTTCATGGACTGTGATGCACTCTTTTACCTTGTCATATGTCTACAATGGGGCTATGGTGGCCCTTGGCAACTCTCTTCATGGACTGTGATGCACTGTGTTACCTTGTCATATGTCTCCAATGGGGCTATGGTGGCCCTTGGCAACTCTCTTCATGGACTGTGATGCACTCTGTTACCTTGTCATATGGCTCAAATATTCCTTATTTTTACAAGATTATTTCTAAACGTTGTTGATGTTTTCTTACATACTAATAAAAGACATGTAATTGCACGATTCTTTGTCCTCATTCTTCATGTTATTTTTTGAAAGCTCTAGTTTATCTTGTTGATCCTTAAAGGGACCTACCAAAAATATTTTTTTATAAAAAATCATATATGTAAGACAATTGTAAATGACTTTAAGATTAACATCTCCAATGTAATCTTATTATTTGTCTTTATATATTTTTCTCTTAGCTTTATCATTGCATGATTATGATTAGCATAGTAATTGTTTTATATATGTATATATAGATTGTTATTTGTGTATATATGTATATTTCAATTTTCACATCCATGTGTGTATTTAGAAACTCTGCATGAATTGATGCACCTTTAACAAATGATCTGAGGATTGATACAATGATATAATCCCTGTAAAGTGTTCATTTTATTGAAATAGTATTGTCTATGTGTATCCTCTTTTTAAAAACAAAATCATGTCCCTTTAAGTGATGGTGAGCACAATTGTTAATGAATGTATTTCCATTTCTAAAGCGTTTGTGTCCTTTTTACATGAACAAGGACATATAATCTTATTAATAAACAATCTTATTGTAATGTTGACAGCACATGTATTTCATTTTCAATTCTATCTTATTGTAAAAGTGTAACCAAATAAATCTCTGTGTGTAATGCAAATATTTTAGATGATGAATATTTTTTAACAAATATGTTAACAAAATACTTCTCCTCCCATATATGGCTATAGGTAGGCTGACCATATTTAAACTTGAATAAATGACACGTTTAATCAATCCATGTATAATTATTGTTATTCCAAAACAATCAAAACATATCTTAAAACATCAATGGCATATGTATTTCTCATGTGTATCTTTTAAATGTTAAAGATATACACCATAGCTATAGTTCAAGGGACAGTCAAGTCCGAAAAGATGATTCATGATTTGTTGACATTCCTAGATAGCAATCTAGACACATACTAGTTCCTAAAATATAAATGCGTTTCTTAGTGATATGCTAAGCTGTCAACTGAGTCCTTGTATTGGCTGTGGTTTTTCAGTGATCTCGGATGCGCCATGTTGCTTAAGACGTCACCTGCCAGTCTGTCCAATGATTCCTTGTATTGACTGACGTTCTTACGTGATCAAGAATGTGCCTTTTATTGGATGGCGTTTTTACGCGATCAAGGATGCGCCTTTTTTTTGGGGGCGTTCTTACGTGATCAAGAATGTGCCTTTTATTGGATGGCGTTCTTACGTGATCAAGGAAGTGCCATGTTAAGACGTCACATGCAAAGGTAAAAAAACGTCTGATTGGATTACGTAGTCCCGCAATATTTGTTTGTGCACGTTAAACACATTTGTGACTGCAGCCAATTTTAAAAACCTTGCGAATATGTATTATTTGCATCATGTTACATTGTTGACCCGTAGCTGATAAAGACCACCACATTCTCTTTTGCTGGATGTCTGGTTGAATAAACGAACGAAAGCAAAATGTTTTCATGCATATGATATTTCGAGGCAAGTGCAAATCTCTATAGTCCATGATGTTTAATATGTTTGTCAACAATATGTTCCTTTTTCAGAAAAATGACTGTTGTGTTTAATGTTAAAGATATCTAATTAATAAATATGCGCTATTGTGTTAGAATAAAGTAATCAATATGCATTTAGCTTTATCATATGCTAAATATATGATGCCGACTTCTTCTAAATGTAATTTCGTTGTATATTTTATTAAAGGTTCATTAGACACTCACATTATAAATGAAATCTTTTAATTTGGTCTCTAGTTAGATAGTCCATTGTTTAACAAATACACGTTTCATTTTGCTTCTGTTCAAATAAAATGTAATTAATTATCAGACTCCTCGCCAAGCCTCTAAGTTTCATGTGAGTACCATCTCCAGCTTTCTCCTGTTTTGTGTATGATGGTGTTTTGTCTTGTTTTACGGTTGTAATGGGGGTTCATCTATATTTTCAATAGAGCTAACCCGATTTTCTTTGAAAGTGTTTGAAGCTTTGTAATATTGATATCAGTATATGTTAATCTTGTTGTTTGTAGTAGTGTCTATTACATACAGTTCTGTTAAAAATATAGTATACTGTCCCTTTAATGCAAATGTTGATTTTTGTATCATGTATGAGTTCCACATTGTTTAATCTTCAAATATATTATTGTTAGCATATTTTCACCCCCCCACTCCTAAAAGGACTTTAAACCATATTCATTGTTAAAACAAATGTCTTTCTAAAAAAAAATTAACACAATAATGTCTCTTTAAGAAAATAGACTTTATTTAACATGTCAATATAAATCTGATTTCAATATTTATTTTTTGAACAAGTACATGTAGATATACCAACAAGCTTCAAATATGTGTTAGCATATATAATTTTGTTAAAGGGACAGTTTAGAAAACAAATAATGTTTTGCATTATTCTAAAAGTCAATTTTGTAATATCAATGATATCAAATGTTTCTCACCAATTAATCATTTGTCTGTGTTTATTTGCTAGCTAAACCTATGAGGTTCGTGTGCTCATTTCTTCGAGCTTGAAGAGTGCATGTAATCATTATACAATTTGACCACTAGAGGGCATTTGGATAGCATTTGTATATGTAAAACCTTGTGCTCATACAGCATATTATTTACCATGTACTTATCATTGATATCTAAAATGTTGTTATGTCAGAACAACAAATAAGTGGTCATTTTTCCTAGTCATAGATACAAGGTTAAGCACATAAGTCACACGTATTTCTCCATGTTTTCTTGTTTCCAACTTGATAATGCGTAATACAGTGTTTTCTTTGTAATCAATAATTTTCTGACTGTCCCTTTAAGCTGTGTTATTGGCATTCAAACAGTAATATGCCATCATGGATAATTGTAATGGTAATTTTGTTTGCGATTCGGGAAACAGTTTGGACATCACATCACAGAAACCAATCAATATCATGAACAAGGATAGGTATGTGATGATGTGGTTTTCACACACTTATAACCCACACTCTGCAAACAATCTGCCTTCATGGACCCGGTCCCATAGAAGTAGATTATATACAGAGTGTGGTCCACAAGTGTATGAAAACCACATCATCACATACCTATCCATTACACATTAAATAAAAAAACATTAAAGATGAAAATAAATACTTACTTCCTCTTCCTTCCCCTCTTCCCACGGGGCTGAGGCTCTGGGAGGGGCAACTGCCGACTCCAAAGAGTTCTCCTTGGAGATGTTGTGGGAAGAGTGGAAGGAAGAGTACTGGGACGACCAAGGTGAGGAGGAGAAGATGGCTGAGGAGGAGAAGATGGCTGAGGAGGAGAAGATGGCTGAAGAGGAGGAGATGGCTGAAGAGGAGGAGATGACTGAAGAGCAGGAGATGGCTGAAGAGGAGTAGATGGCATGGCAGGAGTAGATGGGCCGGCAGGAGGAGATGGCCCAACAGCTGGAGGCCCAGCAGCAAGAGGCCCAGCAGCAGGAGGCCCAGCAGCAGGAGGCGGACCAGGAGGTAGACCAGCATGCGCCTCCCGGAAAAAATTGAACATCTCTTGGTGCAGATTAATGATTCGGTTTTGGCCTTGTTCGATTCTATTAAGTATGTTTATTATTTGGTTTTGGCCTTCAATTATTTGATTTTGTCCATCAAGAATTCGAGTTCGGCCTTCGATATTTTGTATCCGGGAGTTACGCATCTGGTCTATGTAGTCCAGTAGAACCCGCACCTCCGCTATTTCCTCTTGTTGTGCTTGGCGGGGTGCCCGTGCACGGCGGTGTGCGGGTCCTTGAGGGTCCTCTGGTTCCGCGGGCTCCTCCTCTGCTTCCGGGGCCTCTTCATCAGCTTCCGTGCGCTCTTCGTCACGGGGGGCCTCTTCCCTCCGAAGTGGAAATTCCTCCCCACCACTCTCATGCCGGGGAGATGGATGAGGCTGTGTTTCTTGTGCTGCCTCCTCCCCAGACTCTGTATATTTAAAAAAAAAAAAAAAATGTATATATTAGCATATTTGCAAATCAAGCTTTAAATGACTTAGCTTACGATACTATTACAAATGCAGAATCATTAATCCACTTTGAAATCTAACAAACAATCAATACGATTTCCGCATTTTCTAAACCGTGTTTGTGATATCTCTGGTCAATCTGAATGTTTTCGCGTTTGTTTTCAGTCTGTTTAAATGCACACCTAACCTATAGCCTAGATACTGATGTAACCCCAAAGTAATTGTGAATGCGTGTAAACAACGTTATAGCATTAATCTGATCCTTAAAGGGACATGAAACCCAATGTTTTATCTTTCATGATTTAGAAGCATACATTTATTATCAACTTTCTAATGTACTTTTCTTATCTAATTAGCTTCATTCTCTGGATATTCTTTGCTGAAAAGCATATCTAAATATGCTTATAAGATGCTGATTGTTAACTGAATATAGCTGCCTCCTGTGATTGTTTCACCGTGTGCATGGCTATTTCTTCATTAAAATATATCTCAAGAATGATTCAAATTAGGTAATATAAGTACATTTGAATGTTTTGTCAAATTGTATTCGCTACCTCAATCATGAAAGTAAAGGTTTGCGTATAGTGTCCCTTGAAATACATTCGTATGTGAATTTATTGTTCAATGAGCTTACCGTCAAATGAGAGTGGCAGGTTCCCGGTATCAATTCCTCCGATACCGACTATTTCCACCTCGGAGATGCTGGGCCGCAACATTTCCTCCCATCGGCAGTACTCTATTTCCAGGGCAGGTCCGCCACCGGTTCCTGCGGCATGTCGGGCCTCCAGGCTTAACTTTTTCTTGAGATCCATCTTACAGTCCCGGTAGCGATGTTTTATCGAATCCAGATCTCTGTTCCGGCCACCCACTGCATTGACTGCATTTCTTATCTCATTCCAGAGCCTCCTCTTGTCAGTCGGGGTAGTCTTCTGGTGCTGCAGCCTCCTATACCTCGCCATATAGGCCTCTACGAGGGCCTCCTTCTCCTCCATCGAAAACCTCGCCTCCCTAGTCGCCTTGGCCTTCCCCTGTGACGATGCCCTCTGTTTCCCGGACTGTGAAGCCCTACTCTGTCCGCCACTGGGCCCAGCCACTTGTTCATCTTGAACCAAGTGGCTGGGTCCACCCACCGCTTCCACCCCCGCTTCCTGCCCCCCTTCCTGCCCTTTTCCTCTCCCCCTCCCTCTCCTCCCCCCTCTACCTCTCCCCTGCCTGGCCTCCATCTGTTCCCTAAACTAAACCCCAAATAATCAAACAAAAAGTGAGTGTGATGAAATGAAAGGGGGTCAAAATAAATAACTAAAAAGACAAAAAAAGTGCTGAAAGTGTGAGAGGGATGTAAAAAAACAAAGAGGGTAAGGAGTATTTAAATAAACCAAAAGAAGAAGAAGACTAAAAGGAGGATATGTAAACTAAATGTAACTAGGGGATGGGTATGGGATGGGTATGGGGTATGGGATAAGAGTAAATGGGATGAAAGGGAATGGGACTACAGGGAATGGGGTATGGAGTGTAGTATGAGGGGGTAGGGGGTATGGAGTGTATGTAGTGTTATTGATAAGTGTATGTATGTATTGAATGTGTTTGCGTGTAAATGTGTTACGTGTACAGAAAAATCACTCGCTCGCTAACTCACAGTACTACTAATTCTCACTAACACACTACTACTAATTCTCACTAACAAACACTCCCACTAACTCTCACTAACTACCACTAACTCACGCTCCCACTAACAACTCTCACTAACAACTCCCACTCCCACTAACTCACTCACGCTCCCACTAACAGACTCTCTCCCACTCCCACTAACTCCCACTAACTCACTCACGATAACACTAACAACTGACTCTCTCACGCTAACACTAACTCACTCACAATAATGCACCAACTCTCTAATCTTAAACCTCCAATCTCCAAAGACCCACCAGCAACACAGTCAAAGGAGCCCTGCTTGTGTGGTGCTTATATACCCTGTGTAAATGTTTAATGATGTACCAATTTCCGTTGTAAATTGTGTTCAGGTGTGCTTTATTAGCAATTAATATTAGTGCAATGTGTATTAGTTGTGTGAATTTGCGCATGCTCATTTGGAGTTAGTATTTGTGGAATGTGTAGAATGCGATGATGTCATAGTGGTCGTTTTCTCTAACATTGTCCAATAGTATTCTTTTTAAATGTGAATTTGCGATGGTGTGGTATTAGTGAAGTGTTGTATATGTATGTTTGTCCTAATATATAGTGATATTGAATGCGATTATTTTTCTAGTGTATGTATATATTTTTTATTCCTTGTTATTATTTTGCGAATTTCCGCATCTTAAAGTATATGCGTATTCCCCGTATTAAATTTTATTAAAAATCCCCCCGTTTGTGAATGTGTAATGCTTGTGTGCTTTGTTGATTGATTGTTGTTGTGACATTTGCGGCGTGTTATTGTTGTGCATGATGTGGTATGCTTCATATGACCGAGCTGTGCGTATTCTCGCGAGATTGAGTGTTAGGTGAAAAAAGCTATTTTTTTGCTTTCCCATTGATCTCTATGGGAGACTGTCTAACGCGGGCAGGATTCCGCGTGTGACATACACGCGTTAGGAGCATCGTTAGATGGTCTTTTTTTAACTCTAAATACCGGAGTCAAACAATGCCGTGCGTTAGACATAAAACACGCGTGGCGTTAGCAACCCATCTACCGCCGAACTCCAAATCTAGCCGTTAGTATCTACAGCAAGCGTAGTGAGGTCACCGGCCCGGAATGGTTGTCGCAATGCTCCTGCCGAGCATTGCCCATCAGGGGCTGGCATCATCCACAAGGGGTTTCTAGGTCAGCAGGCCTGCGGGGAGAGGCGTTACAAGCTGCGACTTGCAACATCATACCCCTCCCATTAGCTCGACCACACCCTCGCGGAAACCATAAAACTTATTTGGCCGGGACCCCGCCACAAGAGATACTGCCTATACTCTTGCCGCCACCCTTAGGGGCTAGCTAGATAACATGCCGCCTGATTGCACCTGACAAATTAGCCACAAATAACTCTAAGCCTTTTTCAGTTAAGTGGACCCCGTCCGGCCGATACAGCCGCTTGCAGTCCCCCAAGATGTTATCATGCCTGATTACAAAACCACCTTCCTCCCCGATCAACCTCCCCACATCTCTGTTCAGCTTTTTCCGGATACGGTAAGCAGAACGGTGCACCATCACATGTCGCCACTGCAAGCGAGCAATTACATTCGACCATGCCACTCGTACCCCTGGGAAACGTGCTTTCAACCACCTCACATCCGACTGAATGATAGCCACCAATTCCAACACAGGCAAACTCCCCACATCATTGCCCCCCAGATGCAGCACAATCAAGGAAGGCCGCCCCCAGCAAAGGAATGCCTCCTCTAAACAAGCCGGCAAGTCACTCCACAACATTCCCCTCCTCCCCAGCCATCTAATTGAAACCACATCTGGTCGAAATCCCAGCTGCTGCCTGCCCGGGCGCTTCAAAGCATGAATGGCCGCCCAGTGGACGTACGAGTGGCCGACTATCCACGCTCTACAAGGAGGGGTTCTTAAACCTAAAATAAACGAGAACCAGCATTACTAAAAAAATGCCTCACTCACTCAAACCCTATACTATCTATACGTTACCCTTAAGGGTCTAATGTATAACCTATATCTTTTTGAACTCCACCTCCCCAATCTCTTAATCTCCCGTTCTGATGCCCCAGCAGCAGCTGCGCTGGTGGCCGCACCAATACGAAAAGAGTGGGGAGCAATGACTCCGGGGTCTAGGCCAACCCGCTTAGCTGCTTCCTCCAACACCCGCCTAAACTGAAATCTGGACAAGCTAGACCCATCCGCATGAATGAAAAATTGCCTGGGGTTCGCCGGTCTCCTAGCCGAGAACTCGGAAGAGAGCCGGACCTGGCAACACTCTAAATAATCCTGCTGCTGTATGGACAACCACACACCTTTCCTGATCAGTCTTTGATCTGGGGATAAACAACAATAACGCCTGCATGTCAAACCTGACGTGTTGCACTTGGATACCGCTACCCGTTGACGACCTGGTTGGGCTAACTAGTTCACCTATCCTCAAGGCCCCAAAGAAAGCAACCATGAACGCCGCCCTGAACAGCCCTACCTCATACTTATCTGCACATACCTCTGGGAGCACTGCTAGTAGCGCCCCCAGCCGCTGCACCGTAATGGGCTCACGCCTATCTGCAGACTTCGCTTCAATCCTACCCCAACCTTTCATTACCTGCCTAACCAGGAAGGTACTCATCCCATCCAGGAGACCCTTCCACTTAGCAAAAAAGGACAAGGCTGCCAGCCTCCCCTGCATCGACCCTTTCTTGCAGCAGCCTCCTTCAAGCGCACCATCCTTTCAAGCAACAAAGTCGGTAATCCGGATTCCACCGGAACACCCTTACCCCTGAGGAAGACTTCCCATTCTGCCCAGTACTTGAAGTAGGCTCTCCAGGTAGCAGGCGCCAGCGACGCCTGAACCATCGAAGTCAGCACGTCCCCCCTTCCGCCACCTGTCAAAGAAAGGAAGGACAAGGAGTACCAACCTTCGCCGCCCCCAGCGCCAATTTCCTAAATGCCTCCCACTGGCCCAGAGACAGCGCATCTGCCAATACGTTATTGACCCCGGGCACGTGCCGTGCCGTAAAGTCAATGTTGTGCCGCAGGCATCGCAGTACTAACCATCGAAGGTAGCGTATTACGATAGGGGAAGAGGCTGAAAGATTGTTGATCGCAAACACGACGCTCATATTGTCGCACCAGAATATCACATTCCTATTAGCCAACTGCTGCCCCCATAACTCAATGGCCACTACAATGGGGAACAACTCCAGGAGTGTAAGATTCCTGGTCCATCCCCTCTCGACCCAGGCCCGAGGCCACTCCTCAGCGCTCCAGGCACCGCCGAAGTAAGCCCCATAACCCAAAGCCCCTGCCGCATCTATAAACAGATGCAGAGCCTGACTAGAAGTCCTCTCCTGTCTCCACAACAGGACCCCATTGAAATCCTCCAGGAACAACTCCCAGACTCTCAGGTCCTCCTTCATATCAGGGGACACCCCGCACGACTTGCGACCCCCGCTGCATCCCTTCAGTGGGCCTTCCAACCTCCTGTTGAACACCCTGCCAAATGGGATCATTTTGCAAGCGAAATTCAGCAGACCCAGTAACGACTGCAGCTCCCGTATCGAGAGCCGGTCAGCCGCCGCGGCCGAAGAAACCGCAGCTAGCATACGCACCACCTTATCCTCTGGCAACCTGCACCGCCGCTCTAGGGTATCAATCTCGATACCCAGAAACGTCAGACGAGTGCATGGCCCCTGGGTCTTGTCTTCTGCCAACGGTACCCCAAAATGCGCAAATAAAGCCCTCATTACTGACATAAGCCGCGCACACTCTGCCGACCCTGCTCTGCCAATCAGCAGAAAGTCATCCAAGTAATGGGCTATAAGCCTACCCCGCGCCTCCGAAAAAACAGCCCAGTGCAGGAATGTACTGAACATCTCAAAGAACGCACATGAGACCGAGCAACCCATTGGGAGACAACGATCTACAAAATATGCCCCCTCGAACCAGCACCCCATCAACCGAAAGGATGCCGGGTGCATTGGCAACAAGCGGAAAGCTGACTCAATGTCAAGCTTCGCCAAGAGGGCCCCAACCCCAGTCTGTTGCACCAAAACCATAGCTTGGTCAAATGACTGATAGAAAACGGAGCTAACCTCCGGGTTGATAGCGTCACTAACCGAATTACCTTTCAGTGCTGGATCAACCGGGACTTCCCAGCTTCCTTCTTCGGCACGACCCCCAACAGGGAAACCACTAGTCCCTCAATGGGGCGCTCCGAGAAGGGGCCAGCCATGCGCCCCAACTTCAGTTCTTTGCCCAACTTTTCCCTCACAACATCGGGGTATTCATACGCTGACTTGAGGTTCCGCTTCCGTCGTGCCCAGATCACCAGTCCCACTACCGGAATGAGGAAACCCTCACAAAGTCCGGACCCTGAGCCAGGGCTCAAGGGTGTCCAGCCTCAGTGGCGTTGGGGCCCTTTGCCCCAGCGGCCCCCTTGCCAGCACCTCGGCCTCCCATCTCTTTCCGTCTCCCACATTCAGACCCCGGGTGGCCCGCCCCGCAGTACAGGCAAGAGTGTCGAAAGGAGCAGTTCACTCCCTGATCACACTTCCCATCATTGAACTTCCAACATTCCCGGCCTTTCCTCTTGGCTCCCCCCAGCTGCCTGCTCCACCCAACCCTTACACCTCAAGGGGGGGGAAGGGGAGCGTTCAGAACCCAAGCGCTGCCATAGATGCACATCCGTAGCACCAAAGGTCAGCAGAGGGTTCCCCACCATCTTTCTCCTATAGTCCGCGTCGTGAGACTGCCACACCCACACCCAAGTTTTGTGAACAAACTCAATCGTCTCCATGTATTTTAGCACATCCACCCTCAACTCCAGCTTCGTCTCCACCAGACAGGACGCCAGTACCCTAGGGCCTCTTCACCTTTTTTCGGCCCAAGCCATCCTCACTTCGCTCCTTGGCCTTATGGGCCTCGAGTGACAAATCAAAAATGTGCACATATTTGCCCTCCCTGATTTTTTTAATCACTTTTGCCTTAAGGTGCGAATGCAATGAGTGCACATTGCAGGGGTATGCATCCCCTTGCAGCGCCACTTTTTTGTCTGCCAACGCCAAGCTCGCAGCCCATGACCCTACCTGCTGACTAGCTACTGCATCCTGACCAGGAACCCCTGCCTGCGCACCCCCACCCGGAGCAAGCCTCAATTCCTGCCTCTGCTGCCCAGCTACCAATTTACGTAGGTACTTCAACACATGTTTTTGAGCTTTAGACACTGGCCCTAAGGAGTCGTCACTCTCAGAGCCAGTATTGCTAGATGACCCACCCACACCCTCCCCCAGCCCCCCGCCCAATGCAATCTCTCCTGCTCCTGGTGCTGTAGGGGGAAGTGCCTCCTGGTCTGCTCCGGTCCTCTGAGCTGATGCTTGCCCAGTCTCCTGGTTTGCTGCCATCACTGTGCTGCCATCACTGTGGAGAGAAAACAGAGCCGGGAGTACCGGGAATCGCAGGACAGGTGCCACCCCCAACCCCCTCCACAACTGGGCTAGCTTGCTGCCCACCCCCTTGGGCCACAACACCCGACTGCCTCCCCCTGCTACCCCCTTCACTCCAACATGCAAGCACTGGCCCTTGGCCACCCGCCCCCCATGACTTATTCCAGCATGACCGGGCTCCAAACCCCCTGTGCCAACCGGTGCTGGGTGCTGAGGATGCCCCGCTCCTGTGGACTACGGTTGCGCCCCTTGAGCTAGCATCGAGGCCAGCCTGAAAATTTCCCCAATAACATCCTGTTGCCCTCTCCCTCCTCTTATATAAGATAAGATAAAAGGTCAGAAAAAATACAAGGATTCCATAGCCTGCACTATCCTATTCAAATGCATTCTATATTAGGAAAGTATAGCACCAATGGGACAAAAGAAACCAGGTACACAGCAATGATTCACACATGCACATATCCAATTACAAAACAAAACTCTTTATTGATCACCTACATATAGAGTAAAACATGCATACTGGTAATACCCTGAATAGCATTTAGAATATAAAATGGTTTAAAACAGAAATATGGCCATAGGGGAAAACTATATGTCTATATAATTATACCATCACAAAATTCATAGATATCAGTATCATATAAAAATGTCATAAATAGCATGACATATAATAACGGTATAAAAAACACAGACAATGTTATAAGAGACAGGTATGGTAGTGTCCTGTGATTATATATAGCTGTAAGCAAAAAATGCAATTAGCAGCATAACATAAACAGTTAAATTGAATGTGGTCATTAATGAGTTAGAACAATGCATGCATATGGATAGCTGTTAATGCATATTGAAATCACATATGTATAGTCATTAATGAATCAAGGCAGTCCAAGCATCCTTGCATTAAAACAATTTGCAATATTGCCCTGTTGTTTTTGGATTGAAATAAGGCAATATACAGTATAAGCAGTTCATGCAAATGTTATTGTTAGGTAGTTAGGTGCAGACAAAGCCATATGTTAGTTAAAGCAATTCATTCATATGTCATTAAGTTCCCTCAGGACACAATCCTGTAGTCACAGATAGCAGTAAGTTGTTAGAAAGCAGTTTATGCAAATGCGGTCATTGGTAGATATATAGCATTTCATATGCGGGTTCACAATCATCGGTATTTAGGGATAATCCTACTGAAAGATTTTACTTCCATCTAAGGGTCCCATATACACTCTCACCACCTCCTGGGCTATGTGATACCACTTCGTTATGCTTCTGCGTGACCTCCGTTGCGGTAATCGTCACTTTCCAAACCGCTTTAGTGCTACAGCTGTCTCAGTTTCCCTTTCCAGGGCCCGGTCAAGGCACAACAGATCCTCTGTTAACTTGGGCAAGCCACCCCGAGTAGTGTTTGAAACAAGTTACACGTGTTTCGCCGCCAGGAAGTTCCGGTGCGGCTTCTTCATGATATAGCAGTGCTGCTGAAAAATCCTTCCTTCCGGAAATTTATACCCATTGTATGGGAGACCTGGGTAAATTATTCTCCTCCCTCAATAAGGAATCTGTCTCTACCATCCTAATGCTATATCAGGGTGAAAATCTCATCAATATATTTAACATAAGATATTTATTTACTGCCTATATATCACACTTTATACTATGTGCATATTACCTAAATGCAGCGATCAAAAAGTGCATTAGTCTGTTTATTATTAAATTCCTAAAAGAAGGAAAATTATGTTAAAACATGGAATATGTGCATATGCGAATCACTTAACATGAAATATACCTATATAGAAATACTTATAGTGACAGCTTTTCAAAAGCCAGGTATGTTGTACAACAGTATCTAAAGTTATTATAATACATAATTACATTATTATATACAATGACTGACACCACCAATCAGTTGAGTCAAGCGCTGAAACATTATATTCATAACTATTTTGGGAGAAAAGGGGCATAATTAATTTCCTCATTGAGGCCTCCTGGGACAAGAGTGTTCATATTGAAAATCCATTTACACTTTGATTGCAATAATCTTTGGTCTAGATCTCCACCTCTATTTTGTAAGTCTATTAGTTCCAACCCTCTGACTTTAAATGTGGATACAGAGCTGTTGTGATATTTATAGAAATGTCTAGCTACGCTGCTATCATCTAAGTTTTTATTTTTTATATCTCTCTTGTGCTCTTTGATCCTTTCACGGAGTTCTCTATAGGTTTTCCCAATGTTGGAAACCGGACAAGAACAAGAGATCATGTATATCACACCTTCACTCCTGCAAGTGATATGTCCTTTTATTGAATGTTTCCTGTTATAATAATCATAAACAGTATCTCCTTTTTGCAAGTTTTTGCATATGCTGCACTTCCCACACACAAAATTACCATTCTTTTGTTTATAGTCTGATAGCCAATTACCCTTTGGTTTATTATATTTGAAGTGGCTGTGTACTACTTTATCCCGTAAGTTTGGAGCTTTTTTGGGGGTCATGGTAGGCCTATCTCCCACTATTTCTTTAATTACAGAATCTGTGTGTAACACATCCCAGTATTTAGAAAAGATGGCTTTAATATCTTGCCATTTGTTATTGTAAGTAGAGATGAACCTAACTACTTATTTGTTATTGCCATTTTGCTGTTGGTTTGTATATAGGGTTTCATCCCTAGTTTTTTTATTTGCTTTAAAATAGCTTTTTTCAGCAATTTATTAGAGTACCCCCTTTCTAGTAGCCTGTTTTTTAATTCATCAGCATGATGTTTATATAGTTCTTCTGTTGAACAATTTCTTTTACACCTAAGATATTGGCCATATGGTATTCAATTTTTTACTGTCTCTATGTGGTGGCTGTCTGCTTTTAGTATTGTGTTTGCAGCTGTTTCCTTTTTGTATATTTGGATTTGTAAGGTACCATTTACTGCAGTAATATTCAAGCCTAAGAAAGTAATCTCAGTGCAGCTATACGTATAGGTGAATTTAAGGTGTAATTCATTGCAATTCAATTTTGCAATAAATTCCTCAAGCTCCTCTACTGTTCCATTCCACAACACCAGGATATCATCGATAAAACGCACCCAGAGTTTTATCTTTTCATCGTATTGTGCCATCATATCCTGTAAACAATCTGTTTCCCATTTTCCCAAGTACAGGCACACGTACGTGGGAGCACAACTGGCTCCCATTGCCGTGACCAGTACTTGGCAATAATATTTCCCATCAAATATGAAGTAATTACTGTTGAGAACAAATCTCAGAATATCAATCACAAAGTCAGTATGATTTTGGTAATGTTGTCCTCTTTGATTTAAATAGTGTCTGCATGCCTCAACTCCCAGGTGATGGGGAACTGAGGAATACAGAGACTCCACGTCAATTGCCACAAGTATTGTGTTCTCATCCACCGTTAAGCTGTCTAACTTTTTAAGAGCATCTCCTGTATCCTTTATGAAGGATGGTAAGATTTCAAGGAAAGGTTGCAGACAGTAGTCAATGTATCTGGATACATTCTCACCCA
This sequence comes from Bombina bombina, assembly GCF_027579735.1. NCBI lineage: Eukaryota > Metazoa > Chordata > Amphibia > Anura > Bombinatoridae > Bombina > Bombina bombina. The sequence goes on from NC_069500.1 coordinate 1,100,449,445, forward strand.
GGCTACCTTGACCCGAAATAATGGGTCTTCCCGGTGGAGGATTTTTCTTTTTGTGCAATTTTGGTATGGTATAAAATGTAGCCGTTTTCGGCTTTTTGATGTTCATGAATTCAAATTCGGCTTTATTAATTACACCATTTTTCATAGCCTGGGTGAGAATGGAATCCAATTCAATTTGGTATTCAACAGTCGGGTCATTGTTTAATAACTTATACTGTCTGCTGTCTGTGACCTGTCTCAAACATTCTTTCCTATAGTCAACAGTAGTTAGTATGACTACATTGCCACCCTTGTCCGATGGCTTGATTGTAATATCTTGATCTTTGATGAGATCATTAAGAGCCCATCTCTGCTTTTTGGTGAGATTGTCTTGATAACCAGTTTCAGTATCTAGCCTGGCTATTTCTTTCTCAACCAATTTAACAAAGCTATTTACTGCACCAGCCATGGACAAGGGTGGCATGTAGCTCAATTTGTTTTTTAAGGGGGTATACCCTATATGTGGTACTGATGTGCTCCTGTGATTCATTATCTGCAGTTGGTACTGTGTTATTCTGTACAGGTTCCTCGTGTATAGATACCAAGTCGTTTAATAGTTGCCTATCTCTCATATCTAAAGTTTGTTGTTTAGGTTTACCTGTATATAGTTTTTTTTAAACTATTTTTCGTGCAAATAAATGTAAATCTTTGATAGCAGTGAACCTATCCATTTTATTTACTGGCGAAAAAGACAGTCCATTTTTAAGGACTTCTTCATGTTCCTTTTTTAGGATTTTTTTGGACAGGTTCACTATTCTCAAATCATTGGTCCCCCTATTCTCTATAGCCGGACATTGTGTCACAGCCTCTATTGCTGACTCCTTAAGTTGTAAGTCTTTTTCACTGTATCTCCCCCTTCTGTATTTCCTCCCTGCTCTGCGCCTTTTTCTCCTTCCCTCTCCTTGCTCCTCGTTTTGTCTAAAAAAGATCTCGGATTTCTTCTACGGTTCTTCATTTTATTTCTAATGTTATTCCCTTCACTATTAGTTGATCTATCTGTGTCAGAGGAAATGTCTGTATTCCACTCTCTACCAAAGTCATAGACCTTATTGGTTTGATAATCTTGATAATCTCTCTGAAATTTTCTCTTTTTTCTAGACTTAGTTTCCTCTTGTATTTTCCTTCTAATTTTACTCCATTCATCAGTCTTTAATACTCTGTATGTGTCTGCCATTTGTCAGTTACTAGTTTGCTCTCATCCATTTCCTTTTTAGCTTGTTCCAATCTCAATTCATTCTCTTTAACAATTAAAGACATATATATATACACACATATCCATCTTTAGACATTTATATTTATGTATCTCAATATTATAGCAAAAACGAGATGATTGCCAGTGATTATAAAATGAAAATTAACTTTTATTAAATTCGTAGGGTGCCGTACTCAAAGTGATGAGACTATGAGTATGGCACCCTGCCGAAACCCGGCAGTCTTTTCATTCTAAGGGGCCATATACCTCAGTGTTTTATACATGGAATTTAGTAAAAGTTCCTTTTTATTTTAAAATCACTGGCAATCATCTCTTTTTTGCTAGTGGTTTTTTGCTGCACTGCCGCCCACTTTGAACTTTCCAACAACTACCTACTAACTTTTAAGATAGTGGTTTTATCACATTTGTTTACCACTGTTCGTACCCATGATCCGCTGATAGTCCTTTTGAATAAGGGCTTTTTTGGAGTTCTACAGCCCTTTTTAGCTGACGATCACCGCTGCTACAGCCAGGAGGCATTACCATTGGTTGGGTGACGTCACCGCCACTACGCAGTCACAAAGCATGCTCATCCGCATTTGGTGGCCGAACGGAGGATCCGGTAACAGCAGACGCTAGCTGATGCCAGGAGTGTGCTAATTATACAGCTCGAGATGAGCTTTGAATTAGCGAGTGTGCTTAACTGAAGTGGAGACTGCCTGTTGGGCTCACCGTTGGAAACTTTGATAACCAAGTCCTGTTACATGAAATTTGTTTATTCCAACAGCGTGTATTATGTGGTAATGGTACATTGTGGTACAGGAAAGTAAATTACCATTGCATTGTGGTGTGAACTATTAAGCAGATACAAGAGTGTGTTTTTCTGGTAATTTTTCTTCCTTTTGGTGTCTCAATGTTAAATGCCTTTTCCGGCTTTTTTTTTCTAACATCCGAGATCTTATATCTTTGAGCCCTAATAACTTTTTTGTGCAATATTTTTTGTAATACATTTTATAAGACAGTGTTATTATAAGTGTAAGTGCACTTTTTATTTTATTTTTGATGTGTTTTGTGACACTTTTTGCCAAACAGTTAACCACAGCTCTGAAATCGAGGTAATGATTCTAGCATAAATCGCGATTGTGCTCATCCTGTAACAGGCGCGTAAAGGATTGCAAAAACCCTTGCGCAATTGATTACCCGCCACTTGTAATATAGCCAGAAATCATAAAATGTTAATATACATTCTATAAAAGAAAATAAAAGGTATATGCAAGCAAATTAATAAATAAATACAAATACATAAAGAAATAAAATATATTTGCAAATACCTACTAACAGCCAGATTACGAGTGGAGCGCAACTGTTTGCACATGAGGAATATCGGGTTTTTGCACTCATATTACAAGTTTAAAGTAAATGCGATCTTTGCAATTGAAGTTAATGCTCGTCTTATTAGCACGTATTAGCAATGCCCATCCAAATGCACTTTTCAGGGAAATGGGGAGCTTAGGTTTTTTAGGTAGGTTTTTATTTGGGGGGGTTGGTTGTGTGGGTGGTGGGTTTTACTGTTGGGGGGTTGTTTGTATATTTTTTTTACAGGTAAAAGAGTTGATTTCTTTGGGGCAATGCCCCGCAAAAGGCCCTTTTAAGGGCCATTGGCAGTTTAGTATAGGCTAGGTTTTTTTTTATTTTGGGGGGCTTTATTATTTTGATAGGGCTATTAGATTAGGTGTAATTAGTTTAAATATTTGTTAATTTCTTTTTTCTTTTGTGTAATTTAGTGTTTATTATTTTTTGTAATTTAGATAAATGTTTTTTTGTAATTTAATTTATTTTATTGTAATGTTAGGTTTTAATGTAAGACAGGTTAGGTTTTATTTTACAGGTAACTTTGTATTTATTTTAACTAGGTAGCTAGTTTACCTAGTTAAAATAAATACAAACTTACCTGTAAAATAAAAATAAAACCTAAGATAGATACAATGTAACTATTATTTATATTGTAGCTAGCTTAGGGTTTATTTTACAGGTAAGTATTTAGTGATAAATATGAATTATTTAGGTGATAATAGTAATTTTTATTTAGATTTATTTTAATTATATTAAAGTTAGGGGTGTTAGGGTTAGACTTAGGTTTAGGGGCTACTATATTTATTTAGTGTTAGTGATGTGGGAGGCCAGAGGTTAAGCAGTTAATAACTTTAGTATAATGGCGACATTGGGGGCAGAAGATTAGGGGTTAATAAGTGTAGGTAGGTAGCAGCGACATTGGGGGTGACAGATTAGGGGTTAATAAGTGTAGGTGGATGGTGGGGACATTGGGAACTGCAGATTAGGGGTTAATAAGTGTAGGTAGGTGTCGGCAATGTCAGGGCGGCAGATTAAGGGTTAATAAGTGTAATGTAGGTGTCTGCGATGTCGGAGGTGGCAGATTAGGGGTGTTTAGACTTGGGGTTTATGTTAGGGTGTTAGGTTTTAACATAAATTTTCTTTCCCCATAGGAATCAATGGGGCTGCGTTACAGAGCTTTACGCTCTGTTATTGCAGGTGTTAGGCTTTTTTTAGAAGGCTCTCCCCATTGATGTCTATGGGGAAATCTTGCACAAGCACGTCAAAGCAGCTCAAAGCAGCGCTGGTATTTGTGTGTTGGAGTACAACGCTGCCATATTGCCCACAAATCCCATTTTTTTGCAAACCTGTAATAGCAGTGCTATTAAAGGTGAGCGGTGGAAATAACTTGCAAGTTATTACTGAGCCACTCATAACGCAAAACTCGTAATCTGGCTGTTTATTTGTGAACAGTGACGTTTTGGGGAGCAAACTGTCCCCTTCCTCAGACCATCTGTATATATCTAAACCTACTGTTTATATAATCATCTATGTATATAGGTATAGATATATATTGTACCAAAAAAACATCAGACATATGTAGAAATATGTATTTATGAATAAATAGAACATATTCTGCTATGTGTAGAACATTGGAATCTGAAATATTCATATTTTCATGTCGGGTTAGCGCACATGAGAATATGCAATCAGGTTTGCACGCAAGTGGGGTGTTAGGTTTTACTTTTTTTTTCTTCTCTATTGACTTCTATGGGGAATAGGTTATCATGCGCGCAATATTCTAAGTTCGGCTTGTTGCGCTCGTTGGGTTAGCGCAAGAGCAATAACTTTTTACTTTAAACTCATCATATGAGCACAACCTGCCATGTGCAAAAAGTTTACTTCCAGCACAGCGCTCCACTTGTATTCTGGCCAAAATTTATGATTAAACATGAGACAAAATAAAGTATACAATTATTCTAATAATCTTATCCTGAGTGCTACCCATATCATCTTCATCATCTGTCTCATACACTGACCTCACCTAATATGACCTTAGTATGACTTTAGCAGCTGTTTATTCCATGCTTTCATCAATCTATTTTTTGTGATTTATAACATTCTCTGATTAAATTATAGGTGGTTATATCTACTATGACCTCTCACTGAAACTACCGTAGTTTTAGAAAACCATTTTGAATAATTAGCTATATACAAAATAATCTGCCACACATATGAAAAAGCATAATTTAAACACATAGAAATATTTTGCCTTACTATATAATATATTTTAATATATAGTAAAAGCTGTTTGAATTAAAACTTAAGCTAAGATACTAGTATCAGTTGTGCAAACAGAAAGTGCCTATTGGCAAATGAGCATTAGTAGACAGTACTGCTAGTGTCAATAAGTAAATGTTTGTAGACAATCAATTTAAGGGGGAGGGCATAAAATTGTGTATAAGGTAGCGGTGTTAAAGTAACCTTATCGTCATTGAGGAAGTCAGTTTTCAAACAAAATGCGTTTGACCATGTTTTGCTGTTGTTTTTAACCAGTGTACAACCAATAAAGCCTCTATATTACCTTTATCGTTACCTGTTGCTTTGCCTTTAGTAGCTGAGTGCGTTTGGGTTGCTGAACTTTTGTGGTGAGGTGTTGGTGGATCGCTTCTTATTTTTTCGGCACCAGCTACTTTGTGTTGCAATGTTGCAGCTTTCATCTCATCGCTGACGTTAGCGGGAGTGTGTCTAAACAGCGTGAAGATCAATGTGGTTTCAGTTTACAACTACATGGAGGATGAGTCTTGGAGCACTGCCCTGCAGTTTGTTTGTTCCACATATGATGCAGTTGTGTCGGTTTCAGTTTAAATGTAAAAATTATTTAGGGTTAGATTACAAGTGGAGCGCTAAGGTTAACGTATGCACAATATTAAAATATCTTGCTCGCATTAACTTGCGTGCATATTGCAAGTTAAAAGTAAACGCAACGGCATGAGTGCAAACTAAATTTGCACTCGACTGGTTAGCGCGACTTAAGAGCTTGTGTAAAGGGTTAGGACTGAATAAAAAGTTGCATTAAACACAACATAAATACATGAAAATAAAGCGTTACACTCATATATACACTATCTTGAGCACAAACATTTTATTTTCAACATGTAATATGTGCAGTAAGGGCCTATTTTATGTAGATAACACCTTCTTTTTACAACAGAGTTTAGCAAAACACACACACACTATTTTTTACAACCTTGTTTATTAAAATGTTAATAATAAAGTATATTTTGCTTATTTATTTTGTTGTTGAGATCTCACACATCATGATATTTATATATATATATATATATATATATATATATATATATATATATATACAATATTTGTTTAGTGTGAATCTGCTTGGTCTGGTGAAAAAAAACCACAATAAATAATAATTGTGAGTTTCTCACTTAAAAATTAGTGAACAGCATTTAAAAATGTTTTGAAATTTTTAAATGCTGTTCACATGGGTGAAATGGTTCAGCAGTTAAAGGGTTAAATACCGCCCCCTCCAGACACTGATGACATTAGCATAGGATGACCACACTTTGAGAATGAAAAACATTTGAACACCATTAAAAATGAAAAGGAAGTAAGACAGTTCTATACAGCAAGTGTTCATCAACCGTCCATGTGGCTTCTATTTTACTCCACTATTGCAAAGCTAAAAGGTCTCCAACTTTCTTTTTTTTCTTTAGAAAAGGCTCAGTGAGTTTTCTCCTCCACTTAGTCATGAAGCTTCCTTTTCTATTATAGTTCATTATGCAAAGAAATGTAAAGAACAAAGTCAATGTGATTACGCTACAGCACCAGCCAAGGGCCAGGTCCTGCAAGTGTCAATGACAACATTAAAATATGGGTATTTAGGGGGGCGGAGCCAACAGCAGAAGAGACCGGACACATTATTCAGCAGCTCTTGGCTCTTAGATATGATTTTAATAATAAAGAGATGATAATAGACGGTCTAACTTGACCAGAAGGACAAAATTCAATGCAACTGTGAGCCTATCGATTGAAACACAGAGTTTCCAGCGAAACCACACAATCAGGCCATCTTTTCCAGCTACACCATAACAACAGTGGGCTCCCTTAAGCACACATGGCGGAGATCATACTAGCTTTAGCACGCCTACAGACTAAAAGGGAGGTACAACTCCTAGATTTTAGGCAGGAGATAACATCTATACTCCGTTCAGCACTTACAGCTCTCAAACAACCCCCTGAGAAGGAGACCCCCATTCAAGAGCGGACCTCGCATTCGGCAGCCTCAGATTTAGGCCTGCAATGGTCTGGCAGAGCGCAGGCAGCCATCTCAGCAACCACCAAGACTCCGGGTACATCTAAGGCACAGGCTGCTTCTAGACCAGGAAATCTGATCACTTGCGGAGATAACCTAATGATCCACTCTAACCCTGAGATGCTTCAGTCAGACCGTGTGAAACAGTTACCGGAGGTCGGTGACATATCTCCTACACCATTTCCTCACACAGTCTTAGGCCACTCACCCACCACAGTCTTTGATATTTCAGCTGTTCTCGCCCAGGCAGTGACTGGCCTCTATGCGGATGACACGTCGGGGGAGGGTGGCCCTGTGAGTGGAATCCCCGTGAGGGTTGCCAGAGCATTGCCGAATTGGGATGTTAGAGCACAATCAACCACTGAGCTATGGTCACAGTCCAGAACTGATTGTGAGCCTCCTAAAGCAGTCTCCTGGCAGCTATGCAAGATTGTGGTTTCCCTTGGAGCGTCAGTCACGGAAGACTGGCTCTTACAAATATGGCTACAGACTACCAAAGACAGCTGCAGCAGACACTTGAGACTCACTGAGTCACTTGTACATGGCGGATCTATGACTTCACTGCTTTCTATAGATCCTGTGAGATGCCAGAAAAGATTGGGTGTAGGATGAAATGGAGGAACTTACGGGCTTGCCCCGTAGGGCTCTTCAGCCCACTAAGACAAACGATGTGCCTGGGTCTTCATTTTCATCGTCTGCGTTATATTTGGCCACCATTAGGGACATTACCGTGGTCAGACTGTTTGTTACTCTGTAGTTAGCCTTGTCGGGGAGACTTGGAACTTTGCAAAATGCTAATCATAAACTATAGCAGGAGAGGAATCCCACACAAAAGTTGGACAGTTCTTACGAACTGTAAGAATGACGTTGTTGTATTGTTTCCTTAACGTTACTTGGCTATGCTGCCACTTTCCCCATTTTGGATAACTTTGTTCTGTAGCACATGATCGGTTCTACTACATATCTCCCCAACCCTTAATGCTAGTATCCCACAAACTCTCTCTACCAAAATTCTTCATTTTGTTCTCTTTACTAGTGGAATTGACTTTCTTATATAATGTTTGAGCATCTGATGTGGTTCACTTAGTTTATTATGCGCTGTGTTTATATGTATTACACTGTAATATATGCTTATATCAAGTAGGAGGTGCATGTCCTGATTCACATAGTTTATTATGCTCTGTATTGTCAAGGTATATGTGAGATTAATAAATATATATTTTGATCATATATTTCAAGATTAATAAATCTGTATCTTTGATCAGATATTTTCACTGATCAGTAGAAAATAACTCATTGCATTCAGAAGAACTGACTAAACAGACAGGTTTAGTTCTACCCCACTTCTTCAATTACACAGGAAACTCCTAAGGATTACTTCAAAAGAATCATTCATAGCTAAAGTGTGAACTTGAAGCCATACCAAATTTGCTATAATCAACTTACAGTTTGAGAAAGGATGAGTCATAAAAAGGCAAATTAAGGGGATAAGATTGTCAGATAGGTGACACCACACAAAATATATGAAGACGAAATGTCTGAATTACCCTTTTGGAACTAATCAAAATCATAGAGAAACAGCTTTTATACACATAGGTGTTAATTATCCCCAAACATCAAATACACATCTGCACTGCTGGCTAAACAGGAAATATGCTGTTTTAAAGACTTTTACAACTCCTCGTGGATTGACCCCATGTGGGGCAGTAAAGGCCTTGGAAAACACAGACAAATGCTAAGGTGTGACTCTGGAAACTCACATAAGCAGGCAGCAAATAAACATCAATTTATTTTTTCTGTTTGAATGCATGCCCCAGAATGTATTAAATATAGAAATTTGAGAAATTGTCTAATTCTCTATTATTATTACATGGGTATTTGCTAAGCTTGGGAGGTAACTGTTTTAGTCAGTCAAAAATGTGTAATAACCTCTGTTTTGTTTATATTTTTCAGACAGATAATCTCAAATCTACATAGAAATGAATGTGCATATATATATGTGTATATATATATATATATATATATATATATATATATATATATATATATATATATATATATATATGTTTTGAAAACATAAAAGATCTTACTTAACCTCTGTGTTTTTAAGAATATAAATAAATACTTATGGACCATAGACACATGAATGCTTGGATCATCTCTAATAATTATTTCTATTTTTATTGCAGACAACCATTGGTCATGAGCATCAATCTATGCACTTAGAAAGAGATGGAATGCCTGCATGAAATGAAATATCATATCATATAAACGTGCAATAAATGTTTATAAAGTTTTAAATACATCTCTTAAAATATAGTGAGATGAAGATATGGAAGTCACTTTGATGTGATATGACTATGAAATATAAATTTTCTGTTAGGCTAAATGAAATATAAATTATTTTAATATAATGCTAGTATTTGATGTTTCATATCAAAATGATCAGAAAATTCATTAAGATATAACTTATCCAAAACAAATATTGTGAATAGTTGTTGCAGTAAATTATGATAAAATGAATAACCATTTAATAGAAATACTGATTTAAGTTGGTTCAAATGTTGCTGTGTATGTTTGTAATGATGCCACCCAGTGTTGCCATGAGAGAACTACAGCCAGAAAGCCTTTTGGCTGTTGGGAATGAGATATTCCGGTTAATCCAATGAAAAAGGCACAAGGCCGTGGGCGTTTCCATAACAACAATGTATACTAAACCAATTACCCAATGAGAAGGGACAAGCAAAAAGGGCGTGAACGAAACAGGTTATCAATGATTATATAATGGGAGTGTTGAATGCACAAGAGGAGTTGTCTGTAACTTGTTGAAAATTAGTGATCTGATTTTGGCTGCGATATACCTGAAAAAAATTTCACTTCAGCAAGGAGCTTAAAACTTATCCTTGATTTGTGCAAAAACCTTCTTTCAAATGAGATGACCTAAAGACCGCTACGAATTGGTTCAAAATTGGTAAAGTATATATATAAAAGAAAAGGGCTGCTAATTACATGTGATATTTTAAAGTCACTGCAGTTTAAAGATACAGTTTTCTGGGTTTTATAAGATAAGTCATATGCATAGCCTTTACAGTTAATAGATTTAAAGAGCAGATTATACTTTTAAACTGTGTGCCATTGTCTTAGATAGCTCTTAGCCTGCCTATTTGTATGCAAACATTTAAAATAAGCATTTATTATTACTGTATGTGGCAGAGTAGGATAAATTGCAGTTAAATAGCAGAATATATATATTTTCCTATTGTATTGCTTGGATGTTAAAGGTTATTTATAAATAAGGTGGGCTTTTAAGATAAGCGTGTATGAATTTTGCATAGCATATTTAAATAGTTTTCAAGCGCATATACATTTATTTCATATTTCTTTTATTGCAAATACAGGGAGTGCAGAATTATTAGGTTATATATAATATTTTTGAGGATTAATTTTATTATTGAACAACAACCATGTTCTCAATGAACCCAAAAAACTCATTAATATCAAAGCTGAATAGTTTTGGAAATAGTTTTTAGTTTGTTTTTAGTTATAGCTATTTTAGGGGGATATCTGTGTGTGCAGGTGACTATTACTATGCATAATTATTAGGCAACTTAACAAAAAACAAATATATACCCATTTCAATTATATATTTTTACCAGTGAAACCAATATAACATCTCAACATTCACAAATATACATTTCTGACATTCAAAAACAAAACAAAAACAAATCAGTGACAATATAGCCACCTTTCTTTGCAAGGACACTCAAAAGCCTGCCATCCATGGATTCTGTCAGTGTTTTGATCTGTTCACCATCAACATTGCGTGCAGCAGCAACCACAGCCTCCCAGACACTGTTCAGAGAGGTGTACTGTTTTCCCTCCTTGTAAATCTCACATTTGATGATGGACCACAGGTTCTCAATGGGGTTCAGATCAGGTGAACAAGGAGGCCATGTCATTAGATTTTCTACTTTTATACCCTTTCTTGCCAGCCACGCTGTGGAGTACTTGGACGCGTGTGATGGAGCATTGTCCTGCATGGAAATCATGTTTTTCTTGAAGGATGCAGACTTCTTCCTGTACCACTGCTTCAAGAAGGTGTCTTCCAGAAACTGGCAGTAGGACTGGGAGTTGAGCTTGACTCCATCCTCAACCCGAAAAGGCCCCACAAGCTCATCTTTGATGATACCAGCCCAAACCAGTACTCCACCTCCACCTCTGAGTCAGACTGGAGCTCTCTGCCCTTTACCAATCGAGCCACGGGCCCATCCATCTGGCCCATCAAGACTCACTCTCATTTCATCAGTCCATAAAACCTTAGAAAAATCAGTCTTGAGATATTTCTTGGCCCAGTCTTGACATTTCAGCTTGTGTGTCTTGTTCAGTGGTGGTCGTCTTTCAGCCTTTCTTACCTTGGCCATGTCTCTGAGTATTGCACACCTTGTGCTTTTGGGCACTCCAGTGATGTTGCAGCTCTGAAATATGGCCAAACTGGTGGCAAGTGGCATCTTGGCAGCTGAACGCTTGACTTTTCTCAGTTCATGGGCAGTTATTTTGCGCCTTGGTTTTTCCACACGCTTCTTGCGACCCTGTTGACTATTTTGAATGAAACGCTTGATTGTTCGATGATCACGCTTCAGAAGCTTTGCAATTTTAAGAGTGCTGCATCCCTCTGCAAGATATCTCACTATTTTTGACTTTTCTGAGCCTGTCAAGTCCTTCTTTTGACCCATTTTGCCAAAGGAAAGGAAGTTGCCTAATAATTATGCACACCTGATATAGGGTGTTGATGTCATTAGACCACACCCCTTCTCATTACAGAGATGCACATCACCTAATATGCTTAATTGGTAGCAGGCTTTCGAGCCTATACAGCTTGGAGTAAGACAACATGCATAAAGAGGATGATGTGGTCAAAATACTCATTTGCCTAATAATTCTGCACACAGTGTATATTTCAATATGTTTATGGATATTAACTAAATAAAAGAATTCAGGTATTTATATTAATTGTATGGTCTAGTAGATGCATGGTTTATTAAGGGTTTCTATTTTTAAAGAAAATTATTGGTTGTATTGTGTCATAACCCTGCCATAAGCTGATATATATTATTTGGATAGCACTACTAAGATTTTCATAAATATACTGACATATTAATAGGAGGCACTGCTGAGATTTAATAATATCCATCATATTTGATATAATATATTTGTAAGTAAATAGAAATTATTATAAAAGAAAAAAAGAAAAAAAAAGAAAAATAATCATATTTCGATATTAATATTTTGAAGATATAATTTTTGAAGAGTTGAAATATTGAATTTCATATTTTGAGATTGATATTAATATCTTGAAATATTATTAAAGATTAATTTTGAAAAATTAATAAAAATATTAATTTTTCATATTTAAAAATTAATTAAAAATATTACTTTTTCCTATTTTCAAAGTTAATCAAAAATATTAATTTTTCATATTTCGAAATATAAATTTTTCATATTTCAAAATTAATAATATTTTATTTTTTTTTAAATATAATTTTTTTTTCTTCTCTCTTTTTATTGGCAAAAATTGTATTAGCGTTTTAGTTTAACTAAATACTAAACCAATACAATAATGTCTGTAGCCAGAAGTGACTCATTTAATTCTATACATAGCGATGAAATTGGTCCCATTACAATACCCATTACTAAAGGTCAGGTCCTTAAGAAAGATATCTTAAGTTACATTAAAGGGAAGTTAAATATTGCTGGTAAATTAAATGATTTTGTGGATATGCTTGAAACTAGGGCTAAAAATATTACCATTAATAATAATATGTGGAATGAAGAGAATGAATTCTTCCAGGAATTATTAATGATTAATCAATGCAAGGCTCTCAAAAAGCGAGACGAACTAATACTAAAATGCTGGCCCCTTTTAATATGCATTATTGACGAAATGTCGTTTTGTGTCACAGACAAACGATTGCAAATACAGGAGCTAGAAAATAGTATTCGTTCCTCGCGCAGACGCGAAGAGGGTTTAAAAATAGCCAAAAATAAAATGGATGAATTTGCCCAAAACCTAACAGCCTTAGATAAGCATAATACAGACTTAATCGCACAGATACAAGATTTAAATAAACAGCTTGCGCAAAGCCAGAGAGAATTAAGCGATTTAAAAAGGTCATATCGCCATAATGAAAACCCCTATATTAGCAGTGAGAATAATGCAGATAATGCTAACTCCTTTAGCGAACGCATCAGGGACGAGGTACAAAAACATATGGAACAGTATAGACAAATGACCCCTAACGGGTCAGAAATAGATTTCCCGAATAGACAATCCCCTCAGGATGTAAATCCAGAGGATTGCTGTAGCGCAGCTGGCACGGGGGAGGAAAACTCTAACAGAGAATCCCAAAATAAATCTGATAAAGTCTATGATTCCCATAAAATAATCACCTTCGTACAACGCGCAGTACCTATATTCTCCAATAAGGGAACAACATCTGTAATTGATCATTTACAGGCTTTTGAAAATGCATTAGCTATAATGAATGTTACAAGTGAGAAATTGAAAATTGAATTTCTGCCTTGGGTATTTGACAGTAAGCATCACAAATTCTTTGCTTCACTAAAGGATATGAATATTCATTCCTGGAATGGGGTAAAACGACAATGCAGAAAAGAATTCGGGCAATATCGCACTAAATCTGCCGCGAAAATAGCGGTATATGGTTTAAAGTGTCGTGCGAATTCTGTATTGAAAAATGCGTACAGTATGGCTGAAGATAATCCCAGATTTGATGGCTCAGAATTTGTAAATTTATTTTTTGAAGCATTGCCTACACCCATCAAAATTAACTTAGCTAGAGATTTTGATGAGGACTGCTCATTGGAATGGCTGATCAAAGAGAGTACAAAATTATACTCTATTCAGCAGTCAAGTGAGCAGGGGGTTAAAAAGGAATCAAAACCCAAAATTGTAGCAGAAACTAGGGTGTCACCTAAACCCCTCAATTTGGAGTCTAAAAACAGAACTTATGCAGAGGTGGCCAGTCAAAACAGGCCATCTCCACAGAGGTTTAATTCCGCCCCTCCCCCTACACAGGTTGAGGCGCAGGGAGACTATAACCAAAGTGGGGGACATAATCAGGTGAATAATTACTCACAAAGAGAATACCCACCAAATAATTGGTATTCGCGCAAGGGTAGATACAATAGATGGCGAAGATATTCTCAGGGTAACCAGACACCCCAGGTATATAACGCTCCCCAAAATACTAATGCTGAACAAGCTGAACCCCAGGGGCAACCACGCCAGAATAGAAATAACGGCCTTGATTCTGAGGGAACCCAATGGTCCAGGAATCAGTACAATGGGGCACCAGGATATAGGCCCAGGGGTAGAGGTAACTTGTACAATCAGGTAGATATGCTGTTTACCCAGTTAAATCGGTTGAGCGAACAAATCGCTAATATGAGTCAAAAATCTACGGCTCAGCAACCGAACAATACTTTTTTAGGGGTACAGCCAGTGGTCAGCAGTGGACCACAGGCACAGTCATAAATACTGCAGTGTCACCTGAAGGGGAGGGGAGAGATATACAAAATGTAATAATAAATATCAATGATACTAATCATGTTCTCTCCCCACAGACCGAAAACGGACAATTTAGCTGTGGTGACAAGCAACCTTATCCGGGAAAAGTTAACAAATCTCTTCCCTTGCAGCTCTCTCCTAACCTTATCTCCACAGATGCAGTACAATAGAATCCAACCGACCCTGTCATAGAGGAAACAGGTAGGTATGAAGGTTCCTCTGCATCGAATGACATGGCAAACTCAGGTAACACGTGGCGAAGCCCACAAATGTATGATAATGCCAATTTTATGTGTAAAATGGTAGAAACTGCAGGAAGATATTATAAATTAGTTGAGCTGCAAGATTCAGTCTCCAACCCTATCAGGGGATTAATTAACACTGGGTCACAGGCAACTATCTTATCCCACAGGTACTACACACAGCTAAATGAGCTAACACCCCACAAACCTAAAATAAAAGAATTTGACGGTTCTCTAATAGGTGTTGGGGGTGACTCCCTAAAAGTTTACGGTACTGCATGGTTAAAATTTAAATTGGGGAACAGGGTCATAAGACACCCTGTCATTATAGTGGATCTGCCAACTGATCGTTTAATTATTGGTAGTGATCTCCTGAAAGGATTAAGCACCATAATTGATTGCATAAATAATGTAATTTGGTCACAAGTTAAACGGCCTATCAATTATGAAAAATCTGGTATATCTCACGCCCGACATAGCTGTCACGTGGTGGAAGAGAAAACAGATGCTGTGGAGATTCATTTCAGGAATAACTCTGTACCTGAAATCACTATTCTACAAATAGATGATCAGACTCCTTTTAGTGGCTCTGATGGTAATACTTTTAAAATTTCGCCCAGAAAGATAGCGAATATCTTCCTAGATGGCGATATATTAACCATATCACTCCACAAGGGGGATCCTAAAATCCCTAAAGGGGAAGACTATGCTCAATACCTCACAGGGATTGAGAGAGTTAAAGAGGATCTATTTATCCCTATACAAGTACATGACCTTGGTAAAACCAAGTATGCTAAAATAAACTTAAAACAGGAAGCTAGCTATATAAGCGAAGGTTTATTAGCGCAAATAGCTGAACCTAAAGTGATTAAATATCTTTCTCACCAAGACCACTGTGTCCACAACCTGGATAACAGGTCTGAAAGCTATAACATCACAGCTAAGTGCTTATTATCTATCTCTATTGGTAATAAGTCAGTGAAACACCTGTTTTTAGTTTTAAATATTCCCCATAATCAAATATACATTGGCAATGATATCTTACATAGATATGCCATACAAATAGATTTGATTAATTCTTGCCTTTGGAGCAGGTTAAAGGGGGACCCTGAAGTATTTCAGGATGAAAATGCAGCCCTAAAATCAAACCAGCAATTGCCATATGCTGTGAATATGCAGGTATCTAGCGATGTTATAATTCCTGCTGGGGCTGATAAATTTATTTTACCCTTACAGGTAAAGAGAGGTCAGAAATTAAAAACTTCTGAAACACTGATTTGCCTCTCCCATAGAATACACAATCTGGGTGTCACAGTAACCTACACTCCTATGGTGAATATTGGAACTGTTCCAATACATATTATTGTGCATAACATGACCCCACAGGATATAACATTATCCAAGGGAACTACCCTAGGATATGCACTGGAATCAAGTTATTACACTTTTGGATTCCAGAATAATGTAATTGGGCTAATACCTGAAGGATACCTAACTGAAGAACAATTAATAGAACAATCCTTTGCATCTATGCCAGAGGGTCTATTTAATGTTCAGTCTATTTATCCTTTCAGCTCAGAGGAAGGCATCTGTAGAATTGAAGAAGCCTCTCTAGTGTTTGATCAGCCAATCAAACAGCAAGAGTACCCTAATACCCAGAGTCATGGGATCAATGTAAACTATAACCAAGGGGATCTCACCTCTAGATTGGAAGAAGCCTATGAAATAGGACAGCCTGAAATCTTTCCAGGATTTCAGCAAATAGTCGAAGAGCAAATATCCTTAGCTAATGGCTGTTCCAGCGATGATGAACACCAACAGCTGCGAGAACTCCTGATGGAGTACAAGGATATTTTCGCTAAGGATTCTTATGACTGTGGTACTACAGACTTGCACATTGCAAGGATACAAACAGATCCTAATGCGCCACCTGTATTTGTCAAACAATACAGACTTCCCTTAGCCTCATATACGAGTATACATGTCTGGCTGGCCTGTACCATACATTGACCAGTGCCTAGCACAAATGCAGGGATCCAAAATATTCACTGCCATTGATTGTGCACAGGGATATTGGACCATAAAGGTACATGAAGAGGACCAATATAAGCTAGCGTTCTCTTTCCAAAAGGTCCAATATGCATTCCAGAGACTTCCGTTTGGATACATAAATTCTGGACATGAATTTGCTGTATTCATGCATAAGGCTATGCCTGACGCACTGGAAAGGGGGACCTTATCTTATGTTGATGATGTTTTAATCAAAAGCACAGCTTAAACACGTCCTCAGCCAACTTAAAAGGGCAGGTGTCAAATTATCCCTGCAAAAAGCTCAATGGTGCCGCACTCGTGTAAACTTCTTGAGACATGAAGTTACCTCTGATGGATTAAATCCCCAGAAGAAAAAGGTGGAAGCGATAGTGAATTCTAAAAACCCAACTAACTTAAAGGAATTGAGATCATTCCTGGGTATGACAAATTATTCTTGCAAATTCATTGATAATTATGCAGAATTAGCTAAACCACTACTACTTCTCCTAAAGAAAGGTGAAATGGCACTGGAGTGAGTCTCAAGAGACAGCCATCAGAGAGCTGAAGAGAAAACTCACTCAAGCACCTTGCTTAGCGTACCCTGAAGGTGGTAAACCTTTCTTCTTAGAAACCGGTTACACAGATGTAAGCATGAGTGCTGTTTTATACCAAAAGCATGATAATTTGAACAAAGCCATTGCTTATGCGAGCAAAAATCTATCCCCAGTAGAAATAAAATTTAGTGATTGCGAAAAAGCCCTCTTATCTACTGTATGGGCTCTACAAAATTTCCGCAGCTATATACAGGGCGAGAAAATAATTGTAGAAACGGCCCACCAGCCTTTGCTATATTTGCAAAGTGAGAGAATAAGAGATGGGAATTTGTCTAATAGCCGCATAACAGAGTGGACTCTTTCCTTGCAAGGCTGGCCATTAGAAATTCGCTACAAGCAGAATAAAAAGAATCCAGTCGCACAAGGGCTTGCTGAGCTCCACGACTGTGCTGCCAGAGATCCTGGG
The DNA here is from genome assembly GCF_027579735.1 of Bombina bombina. Classification (NCBI taxonomy): domain Eukaryota; kingdom Metazoa; phylum Chordata; class Amphibia; order Anura; family Bombinatoridae; genus Bombina; species Bombina bombina. The sequence goes on from NC_069500.1 coordinate 1,100,467,225, forward strand.
GAAGAATTATCAGAAGATGATTTTCTGGAAGAACAATTGCTTTCTCCGTATAAAATGTACAATGAGGAAAATTGCCAAACATTACCTTGGATGTATGTTGATGGTTGTTCTTACCATGCCACTATTGATAATGAGCGCAGATTAGTCGCTGGCATTGGTATAACTGGGGCAAATGGATTCCCAAATATAGCTATAGGTTTCAACATTGGACCAAGATCCAGTCAAGTTGCAGAACTAACTGCTGTTTTCAAAACCATTGAAATGGCTATTGAACATGGTATTCATGAATTTGTGATCATAACTGACTCAAATTATGTGCGCAACAGTTTTGTTGAATACCTGCCAACTTGGAAAAGGAATGGCATGCAGAAAAGCAATAACAAACCAGTCAAGCATGGCAAATTGTTCTGCGAGATTGATAATCTGGTAGTATCCAATGATTTAACCATACACTGGAAAAAGACCAAGGGTCATTCCAGAGTTTTAGGTCCTGATAAGGAAGGCAATGACCTTGCGGACTCATTAGCCAAACAAGGAGCCATAACTGGAGAACTCCTTAATATTGACCACTTAATGGGTGCAATTCAGGTAGAAGCCATTACCAGAAACCAGACAAAACAACAGAGTGAGCCTAACTTGGTACAATGGAGTCAAGATTCTCCTAGTGAGGACCTGATCACTAGTCAAAAAGAAGACCCCATTGTAGGCATCTTCTATAAACACATAGAAGATCCTGAAAGCAACCCCATCTCAAAAGATGATTGCATTGGCAAAGAAGATCTTAGAATCTTAATGAAATCTAGATCACAATTCAAAATACAGGATTGTTTGTTAATTAGAACTTCCAAAACTGGCATCCAGCAGTGGGTAGTACCCATCAAGTTCAGAGGTCTAATGCTTCAACATGCCCATGATGCTCCCACATCTGGTCATCGTGGTGCCAAGCTCACGTATGAAATATTACGTGACTACGCTTTTTGGCCACACATGTTGAAAGATGTTCAAACCTACTGTCAAGGGTGTTTAATCTGCCCACAGTTCCAACCCACTGCACCAACGCATAGAGCGCCATTGCAGAAAAGGGGGATGGTAATGCCATGGTCAGATATACAAATTAATTTTATTGGCCCAGTAACAAGATCATCAAGAGGTAACAAATACATGTTAACAGTGACATGCCTGTTCACTAAATGGGTAGAGTGCATTAGTGCACCTAACAATAGTGCTGAAACATGTGCAGCATTGCTCATCAACCATGTATTTTCCAGATTTGGTTTGCCCCAAAGAATCGAATCAGATCGGGGGACCCACTTCACTAGCGAAGTGATGACCAAAATGTGGAAAATACTAGGGGTTAAAAGAAAACTCCATATTGCTTATAGAGCTGCCTCAAGTGGTGGTGTAGAGCGTTACAACCAGTCCATTGTTAAAATCCTCAAAAAGTTTGTGGGTGAAACAGGTAAAGACTGGGATGTAAAACTACCTCTAGTCTTAATGGCATTAAGAGCAACTCCAAGTAGTGCTACCAAAATGTCAACTTTTGAACTGATGACTGGTAGAAGAATGGTTCTACCTCAGCATCTGCTGTACCGTACATCAGACCAAAACTTGATAAACGCTGCCAATACACATCAATATGTGGAAAACCTAAGGAAGCACCTGCAATATGCCTTTGCATTTGCTCAAAGGAATTTAGAAAGAGCCGCAACTGCCACTAAAACCTATTATGATCTCAAAACATCCAAAAAGGAATATGAAATAAATGATAAAGTATATCTTTATAACTTTGGAAGAGATCAGGTTAGGGAGAAGAAATTCCTTCCCTCATGGAAAGGTCCTTTCGTCATTACTGACAAAATATCTCCAGTGACCTATAAAATAAGGATCCCCAAAAATGAAAGTTTCATAGATAAATGGGTCCATATCAATCAATTGCGGGCATGTCATCCCAGATCCCAACTACAAGTCATAGAGGGAGAATGATGTATCATATCCCCAAATGAACTAAAGACATACTGTAGTTTAAAGATGCCTAACTGATAAACATGAAGGCTCAAAATAACAAACTTCCTACATAAGAGACTGTCTATGAGGTATACGGCTGATCCTCATCAAATACCACTGACTTTAAGCCAATTCAAACACATGTGTCCTACATCTATTTGAAGTTGGAAGGGGGATTTATGTCAAGGTATATGTGAGATTAATAAATATATATTTTTAATCATATATTTCAAGATTAATAAATCTGTATCTTTGATCAGATATTTTCACTGATCAGTAGAAAATAACTCATTGCATTCAGAAGAACTGACTAAACAGACAGGTTTAGTTCTACCCCACTTCTTCAATTACACAGGAAACTCCTAAGGATTACTTCAAAAGAATCATTCATAGCTAAAGTGTGAACTTGAAGCCATACCAAATTTGCTATAATCAACTTACAGTTTGAGAAAGGATGAGTCATAAAAAGGCAAATTAAGGGGATAAGATTGTCAGATAGGTGACACCACACAAAATATATGAAGACGAAATGTCTGAATTACCCTTTTGGAACTAATCAAAATAATAGAGAAACAGCTTTTATACACATAGGTGTTAATTATCCCCAAACATCAAATACACATCTGCACTGCTGGCTAAACAGGAAATATGCTGTTTTAAAGACTTTTACAACTCCTCGTGGATTGACCCCATGTGGGGCAGTAAAGGCCTTGGAAAACACAGACAAATGCTAAGGTGTGACTCTGGAAACTCACATAAGCAGGCAGCAAATAAACATCAATTTATTTTTTCTGTTTGAATGCATGCCCCAGAATGTATTAAATATAGAAATTTGAGAAATTGTCTAATTCTCTATTATTATTACATGGGTATTTGCTAAGCTTGGGAGGTAACTGTTTTAGTCAGTCAAAAATGTGTAATAACCTCTGTTTTGTTTATATTTTTCAGACAGATAATCTCAAATCTACATAGAAATGAATGTGCATATATATATGTATATATATATATATATATATATATATATATATATATATATATATATGTTTTGAAAACATAAAAGATCTTACTTAACCTCTGTGTTTTTAAGAATATAAATAAATACTTATGGACCATAGACACATGAATGCTTGGATCATTTCTAATAATTATTTCTATTTTTATTGCAGACAACCATTGGTCATGAGCATCAATCTATGCACTTAGAAAGAGATGGAATGCCTGCATGAAATGAAATATCATATCATATAAACGTGCAATAAATGTTTATAAAGTTTTAAATACATCTCTTAAAATATAGTGAGATGAAGATATGGAAGTCACTTTGATGTGATATGACTATGAAATATAAATTTTCTGTTAGGCTAAATGAAATATAAATTATTTTAATATAATGCTAGATGTATTTGATGTTTCATATCAAAATGATCAGAAAATTCATTAAGATATAACTTATCCAAAACAAATATTGTGAATAGTTGTTGCAGTAAATTATGATAAAATGAATAACCATTTAATAGAAATACTGATTTAAGTTGGTTCAAATGTTGCTATGTATGTTTGTAATGATGCCACCCAGTGTTGCCATGAGAGAACTACAGCCAGAAAGCCTTTTGGCTGTTGGGAATGAGATATTCCGGTTAATCCAATGAAAAAGGGACAAGGCCGTGGGCGTTTCCATAACAACAATGTATACTAAACCAATTACCCAATGAGAAGGGACAAGCAAAAAGGGTGTGAACGAAACAGGTTATCAATGATTATATAATGGGAGTGTTGAATGCACAAGAGGAGTTGTCTGTAACTTGTTGAAAATTAGTGATCTGATTTTGGCTGCGATATACCTGAAAAAATTTCACTTCAGCAAGGAGCTTAAAACTTATCCTTGATTTGTGCAAAAACCTTCTTTCAAATGAGATGACCTAAAGACCGCTACGAATTGGTTCAAAGTTGGTAAAGTATATATATAAAAGAAAAGGGCTGCTAATTACATGTGATATTTTAAAGTCACTGCAGTTTAAAGATACAGTTTTCTGGGTTTTATAAGATAAGTCATATGCATAACCTTTACAGTTAATAGATTTAAAGAGCAGATTATACTTTTAAACTGTGTGCCATTGTCTTAGATAGCTCTTAGCCTGCCTATTTGTATGCAAACATTTAAAATAAGAATTTATTATTACTGTATGTGGCAGAGTAGGATAAATTGCAGTTAAATAGCAGAATATATATATTTTCCTATTGTATTGCTTGGATGTTAAAGGTTATTTATAAATAATGTGGGTTTTTAAGATAAGCGTGTATGAATTTTGCATAGCATATTTAAATAGTTTTCAAGCGCATATACATTTATTTCATATTTCTTTTATTGCAAATATATTTCAATATGTTTATGGATATTAACTAAATAAAAGAATTCAGGTATTTTTATTAATTGTATGGTCTAGTAGATGCATGGTTGATTAGGGTTGCTATTTTTTTTTGTATTGAGTTTATAACCCTGCCATAAACTGATATATTATTTTGGATAGCACTACTAAGATTCTTATAAATATACTGACAGAATTTATTTGTTGTCCTATGCACCATATTGGTTTATATGTTTGTATCAAGTAGGAAGTACATATGCGGATTACTGATTCATTATCGAGCTCAAGGTACCTTTCCACCAGTTACTCATCCCAGAGTGAGTATTTTATCTAGGGTGTGTGAATACAATTCTTAAGCTCACTATGAGTCAGATGTAGCTCAGGGATATTGTCAGTTCCACTTTTTCTAGTTTACTGGGTTATATTAACATTTTAAGTTAAAAATTTCTTAGCCACAAACCACACCCCTCCTTACTTTTCTTATGGGGGTAATGGTTATGTTAGATGACTGTGAAATCCCAGTCGCATTATAATAGCCTGGTGTGGATTCCACATGAGCCTTTTTATACAACACTAGAGTATACTTGACTGTTTGATATACCCTATTTTTACCATACTACCTCTGGGAAACTTGGTGGAGCAGCATTATCCATACACACTCATACTGAAAATACAGTTTAATGACGCATTCTCACATCCTCCTACCACATTAATAAGTTAATTTTCTGGGCATATTGTACTTTCTTATGGAACCATTACTGTATAGATTCCTCAGGTTTTTCCTCTCCTACCTTGCTCTCATAAACCTATGTTATTTATCTATGGTGAATACTTGGATTTACACCTTCATCTGTATAGGAGGGTATATGAAGCGATGACTGTTATCATCTGTTTATATGTATATTTATGTGTGGTCTAACCTTTCTCAGAAATTACACTACCGAAATGATATCCTAGACATTTGAATACCTTCTTGAAACGCTTCCACTAGGTAAGGTATACATACTCAGACTTCAACCTGGTAACCTATAGGGTGAGGAGATATAGTATTTTTTAGAGTCCTTTTTGCTAGCTGTAATTAGTCTTTATCTACCCTCCCCTGTATCTAACTTTCAGCATAGGCCCTTTTTGATCTGTTCAATGCAGCTCATAAAATGTTTCATAATTTAGCAGCTCATCTGTAATATAAGCAGGTTTTCTCTGAATGTATACTGCTGTCTTGCCCTAGAGGTAATCACTTTATTGGATGTATGCATATTTTATGATCCTTGGGCAAGATGGATAATGCTCATACCGAGCTCACCACATATTACATGGCTGATTATTATTACAGGGTCTGGCAACATTAGGTAGAAATTTATCCCTTCCTATATTAAATAATGTTAGAGCAGACTTCTATTTCTGGGCAATTTACATAGCATTACTGATATGTGCCATGGTTAGCCTCACCGCACATGCCTTGGGAACGCCATGGGGGCAACGGAAAGCTCCGTATCTTTGGGTTCCTGAAACCATAACTTTAAACATAGGAATTATAGAGCTTACTGCAGTTTCTAGTCCCCTCTATATTTTACTCACCCATAACTCATGTTGGACTACAAGGTTACCTATAATCTGCTCCTCAGAGTTTATATTAGTTAAGGGTCTTATTATGTAAGTGGAAGGTACCTATTATTGGTTATACCTGATGTTTTAGATTTTATGTATATATTCAGTATACACTAGTACGGATAGGCAGGCTTATCTCCGGTTCATTAATGTTTGTATGTATTGTCTTCTTTTATGAGAGCAAAAAACCATGCGAGTCTCCAGGCACTGTAAAGTTCTAAAGGTGCATATTTATTGGAAACCAAAATAGAAAAAAGTGAATAAAAACAAAATGAACATAAAATGATAATGCTGGGCTGTCTTACGCGTTTCGGCTACATACTAGCCTTATTCATAGACACACTTTGTAAAGACAGGCACTGAGCTTAAATAGCCCCTGTGACTGAAAGAACAGAGCCCCAGCTGAGCATAATTAACAATAAAACATTCCGGTGTGAACTGAGATACAAAAGTGTAAATAACAGACATGTAATCAGGATATATTCTATACTTTGCATTGCACATATTACATGAGGGGAAAAATGGAAAAAGTAAAAAATACCAGAAAAGAAAAAAAGATACATTTATGAAAACACCTATTTAAAGTGTAAAATATTAACATTGGGAGCATAGGGGAATCAAAGCCGCATAACCAAAGGGACATGTTATTGTAAGCTATAGCATTGGTTTGCAATGCTTAAATGAAAATGCTAATTTATTAGCCCTTTAGTATTGCAGCATCGGTTGCCATAGTCTCGATAACAATAAGGTCTGCTAGCTAAAGTAAAACATATAACCTACACATACTGGCATAGCTCTATAAAAATGTATATGTATAAAAAGTAAGTTAAATGTAACAATAGTAATGAAAAACTAAATAACTATCAAAATGTAGTATCAGAGTCTCTCATAAGTTATCATACTAATACCTATATGTGTAGCCAAATCATGCAGTTGATTATAAGTGAATGTATTAATATTTGTCAGTTGAGTAAAGTCAAACCTAAAACTAAATCGGATTGAAGTGAAGACAACATAATACAAGTGGTTGTCAAATACAAATCAATTCTATCGATTTTTTTGCCAGAAGTTAATGACATCGCCTTCGATGTTAAAGCCTGCTGGTCTCCATGTTCTGAGTTGAAAAATCCAGTATGCCTCCTGATAAAGGAGCCTACTGGATATGTCACCTCCTCTATCCGGGTACCTAACTTGCTCAATAACCTGCCATTGAAAACTGTTAATATTTTTATCATGTTTAATGATAAAATGACGTGCTAAATCTGAGCATTCAATCCCATTTTCAATATTATTGAGGTGCTCACGAATTCGTGTTCGTACCTCCCTGGTGGAGCAACCTACGTACTGTTTTTTACAGGATGTACAATCCACCAGATAGATGACATTGCTAGTGCGGCAATTGGTACAGTTCTTTAAGGAAAAATGAGGTGTGGTAGCCAAGCGCTAAGATAATCCCTTAAGCTGAATACAAATGAAGGGTCTAACCAACCCCCAAGGGAAAGAACAGGTAGTAAAGGAATATGTACAGCGCCAATAAAGGCTAAGGGATAAATATAAACAATAAAAAACTAAAAAACGAAATATATACCTGCTAAGGCTGAAAAAGGATTTATTACAATTAAATAGTAATGGTACCAATGGATAAAATGAGTAAAAACAGTTAATAAAAACAATGGTAAGGTAGAGTGATGTGCTAATACACTCACAAAGTGCAAATGGCAATTGGATCCAAGGGTTGGAAAACTAAAATGGTGAAATCCACGTGTGGGTGTGGACACACAAATAAACCAAAATGTGTATGCAACATAAATGTGTATACAACTTAAATGTGCAACATAATAGTGCAAATGTTTTACAACATGAGTGAGAGTAATTTTGGTCACTGGGTATATAATAAAAAGAAAAATCGATTCACATCAAAAATTCACAAAAAATCACAATAAAATATATTGAAAAGTCCTGATGACACTGCAGTGCAAAAAATGAATCACAGGTGAGTTAATGCCATTGAGTGGCAAATGTGGAAGAAGGGTGGTTTGACACAAAGCAAAGAGAGGAAATCCAGTGAAAAAACAAAAATAAAAATCAAAAAACAAAAATCAAAAACAAAAATGATGTTCAACAAAAGATCAAAAAAGAACAAAAAGAAGTGTTGTAATCCAAATAACAGTAAATTAAAAGGCAATCATATGAAGGAACCTTGAATCCTGAGGGGAAGAGTTCCCAGGCGAATCCTAACAACGGTCAGCTCTTTGTCCAATGTCCTAGAGATGTCCCTGTAAAAAAAGGAGTACCATAGCGTAACAAGTCCTCAAAGTGGTTAAAAAACTTGGAATAATGCTTACCAACAGGTCTACGCGTTTCGGCCCCAAAATAAGGCCTTTATCAAGACTGCTGAAGTGGTAAGCTGAGTGCCTTTAAATAACAGTGTCACTTAAGTGACCGGATATGGCTCTGGAATTCACTTCCGGTTTCGCCATAAGTAAAAAAATGTTTAAACAGGGTATTTACCATGTGTAACGTGTATAAAATGTCACTGGAGATAGAATAGTCTTATATTTCATATTTGTATATGTGTCTTTGATGTTTCATGTCATTTAGTTCAATGTATCTTGAGCCCCCATGATCATGATGTCACTTCCGGTTTACCGGAGTAAACATTTTTAGCTGATTCTACATTTTGGTGGCCTCAGGTTGTAAATTCTAGTTAGAAGATATACTTCAGAGATGTACTTTAGTATATTTAAAGCTTAATCACCTATATTTTTGTGGTGACGATTTTGTAGTGATTTGATTGGTCGTGACATCATGATCCAATTCCTATGATCCTATTGGTTTAGGAAAGAGGTGTGTGGGTAATAGTCCTCCTGATTGGGTGTTGAGATGTCAAATAACTTTTTAACAACAAGGGGACAAATTGTTTCGATAACAAAGGGGATACAAATCCAAATGCCCATTTTGGTAATAAAGAAGCCCATTAGCTAAAATAAGAGCCGTTTTGAATGATTAGCCGTTTCAAAATAGGAAACGGCTCTAGAGTGATTGGAGATAATATGTATGTCTTCTCCATTGTTAGTGCACAATTCATGTGTTCTATACCAGGTTATGGTATATCTTATCCCATACTATGTACTTTCTCCAATGTATATAGTGATAAACGATATGCCTTATATTTGATTAGGATTATATGAGGTCTATTTTACTCTGTGAACAAGTGCTGCTTTAGGTATTTATAAATGTTTTTAAGGTACAGCAGCATAGTAGGGAATATAATCCAATAGTAGCACAGTGGTAGAACAGTAGAACAGGAAGATCACTAATCCTATAAACCCAATCACATTAGTTTAATCAGGTTTAGGAGAAGAATGCTTTAGCAGTGCGTGAAATTTATCTTACACTGTCTTAAAAAAGGGGGCTGTGGCTTTTTGGAAAAGAAGAAAAAGAAAAGTATAAAAATCGAATGTGAGAGAGACTTAATGGGGGTATATCTATATGTCTTGAGTCAGAGTTTTATACATACTTATCACTGAGTTCAGTAGCCTCAGTGAATTCCATAGAGGAGGATGTGTTAATACCCCTTATCTGTATCAACATAATAGAATCATATATAAGAGACCTCTAGATCACTAAGGTCATTTGGCGAGCAGTGATTGGGTGGGTGTGTGAGAGGTCTATGCACTACCCAATAATTAAGAAGCTTGGTAGTGACTACTATAGATATAAGAGATATAAGAGAAACTCCTGTGGATTTCTTATGAGCAGAAAATGATGAACTTCTGAGGTGGATATAACTTATAAGATCAGATACCTGGACTATACATATTATAGCTCTAGAGATGTAGGGAGGATCTGACAGGGATAATATTGGATTCAGAATGAGGGGATAGTCTGATGCATATTCTATAGTGAAGACTTCATTTGCCTTTAGGTCAGGGGTTTAGTGGTATTGGAAGCGGAGACTATTTTGGAGGGAGTGCTTAGTCAATCTATGTCTGGAGTGTGTATTTCTCGTCAAAGTTTGGGAGTTTTGGATAGACACATTTAATAAGGATTCTGGAGAGCATCAAATCCAATGGTGTCATAATACTGTTAGATATAGTCATAGATTAGAGTAGATGGTTAAGATCCTCTCTATTATTTAGACCTTTTGGATGTAAGCTGTCTAACAGGAAAATCCATTTGGATTCAGCTTTGAGAAGACTTTTTTCAAAGTCACCACCTCTCCAATTTTTTATAACCTTCTGTATGCCAGTATATTTCATATCTTTTATATTGCCGTTATGTTTAGTTGTAAAATGATTATAGAGAATTGTATCTTTATTCTGTTTCTCAATCAGCAATATATGTTCTCTTAGCCTGTCTCTGAGGCTCCTTGATGTCTGGCCAATGTACTGGAGGCCACATGAACATTCAATAAGATATATAATCCCTTTGTCCTGGCATCTTATTAGATCTTTAATATTAAATTCTTCTCCCGTCTGGTTTGATTTGAATTTTTTGGTCTTAGTGCCTCTTTTGCATGCCTTGCATGTAGGGCACGGGTAAAAACCTTTAATTGATTTCCCCTGTACATCATATGTTCTTAAGTTGTTCTTCCGTTGTAGACTTGGCGCTAATTTGTTTTTTAAATTTCCTGTTTTTTTATAGACGAATTTTGGTTGATTTCGGAGTTTGTCCCCAATGACATCATCATTTTTCAACAGGTGCCAGTGTTTTTTGAAGATCTTTTCGATGATGTACCGGTTACTGCTATATTCTGTGATCATAGGTACATTTAGCAGTTCTTCTGTTTCCAATTTTTTATGGTCTTTATATTTAGTTAACTCATTTCTCTCCACTTGTCGTGCTTCCTCTATTTTAAGATCCAGATGTTCCTCCTTATAGCCCCTTTCCATGAATTTTTGTTTTAGTCGTTTCACTTGCTTTTCCCATGTGGTGATATTAGAACAATTTTTCCGGACCCTTAAAAATTGGCTCTTTGGGATATTATTTTTCCATTTTACATGGTGACAGCTCTCATGATGTATATAGCTATTGCTGTCAACTGATTTAAAGTGTGTAGATGTTTCCCATTTGCCTTTTTTAACTTCTATTTTTAGGTCCAGAAAAACAATTTCTTTTGGACTCCACGTATAAGTGAACTTCAGATTTAGAAGGTTCTGGTTCATGATCTCTATTGTATACATAAGGTCCTGTATCGAACCTCTCCAGATGATTAGAATATCATCAATATATCTGCGGTACAAGACCAGGTCCGCGCCAGCTGGGCATGAGTCCCAGAAGATGCTCTCCCATCTTCCCATGTATAAGTTGGCATAGCTGGGCGCGAACCTGGTCCCCATGGCTGTACCGCAGATTTGTTGGTAGTATATCCCCTCATTACAAAAGTAATTGTGTGTCAATATATATTGGATACTATCCAATATGAACTCAGCCTGATCTTCTGGCATTAGTGGATCTTTGTCCAAAAACCATTTTATTGCTTCACGACCCTCCTTGTGTGGTATACTTGTATACAAGGCCGCTACATCACAGGTCGCCATGATGTAACCTTCCTCCCATGGGATGTTCTCAAGGGTGTTCAGAACTTGTGTGGAATCTCTTAAATACGATGGTAGAGATTTTACGTACTTCTGTAGATGTTGATCAACATATTCTGACAAGTTACTTGTAAGAGATCCAATCCCAGAGATTATAGGGCGGCCCGGAGGGTCTATGAGGGTTTTATGTATCTTTGGCAGATGATACAGGATTGGTGTTATAGGGTGATTGATGTCCAGGTATCTGTATTCTTTGTCATCCAATATGCCTGATGTCTTGGCTCGTTCCAGTAGTGTTCTTAATTCTTTTTGGAAGTTATCCACAGGATTCTGTCTGAGCTTCAGATATGTTGTATGGTCACTTAATAGGCGTTGGTTTTCTGCATTATATTTGTCCCTATCAAGGATGACAATCCCCCCGCCTTTATCAGCTGATTTAATGGTCAGTTGATTATTTGATTCGAGTTTTCTGATGGTCTCTTTATGTTGTTTGGATAGGTTTTCTTTTATCCTTTTGAGTCTTTTCTGTTTGATGTCTCTAATTTCCTTGGTAACCACAGTCTCAAAAGCCTCAATAGCATTTCCTTTGGCATAGGTTGGGTAGAAGCTGGACTTTGGTTTGAGACCCGTATGTATGTATGGGTCTTGAACGTCTGCTGTAGTGTAGCTCTTAGGGACCATTGTTTCCAAAGGGGATCTTAAAAAGTATCTCTTTAGAGTCAATTTTCTTATGAAGTCTTTAGTATTAGTAAACGTTTGAAATTTGTCCAGACTTCTTGCTGGAGCAAAGGAGAGACCATATTTCAAGACTTCCCTCTCTTCTTTTTTAATGTCATAAGAACTGAGATTAAAGATACCATCCCTGGTGATCCTATCAGCAGAATCGTTCATTTTATTCTCCGAATTGGATGATGTAGGTGTCTCAATCACATCCTTATCATCAGCCTCTGTATCTGTTTGTATACTTGTATTTATTACTTTAGTCTTTTTCTTTAGTTTAGTGCCACCACGTTTGCCTCTAGTTTTCCTTCTCTGTATTATTCTTCCTCCTATTTCATCCGTTATTGTGATATTTTGTCCTTCACTGTTGGTGGATTCATCTTTAAAAAATGTGACGATGAGGCAATCTGATTCAGAGAAGCGCCCAAATTGATGTCCACATCTGATTTCCCTCTATTGGATTGTTCTCCATGTCTGACATTTGTATCAGGCTTGTTAGATCCTACTTTATCATGTGGTTCATATGGTCTTCTTCCTTGATCTCCATATGTTGTATCCCTCCTTTGTGTCCCGGTGTTGTCCTGGTGTATGTATCTTTGTCTTGGGGTGTGATGGTAATTGTTCTGTTCTTCTCTGTAGTTTTGAGAGTAATTTCCATTGTCTTCTCTATAGTGATGTCTCTGGGCCCCTCTTCTGTGATTCCATCGTGGATAGTTTTCATTACCATAGTTCTCATTGTTTCTGTAATTGTTCCTATAGGACCTCTTTTGGGGAGCCGGTTCCCATGATTTTAGGGGACTGCCATATTGTCTATGGTAGGGTTCTGATCTATAGTGTCGTGACTCCCAATAGTGTCTATCATCCCTTCTATAGTTATATGGATCTTGATAGTTATCATAATAACCATCAGCATCATTCCATTCGCGTCTAGCAGGGCTGTGTTCTCTATGTAACCTGTCCCTTTGGTGTCTGTTCATGTAGGGTCTTGGGTATTGATTTTTAGGTCTGTTGTATGTGGTTTGTTGTGTTTTCTGATGTGCCCCTTGTGATTGGTCTCCAGACGCTCTGCCCATATTTATATGCTGTGGTATGTCACCCCCTGTCTTGTTCTCAGTGGATTCAGAATTGGTTATCTCAGTTGTTTCATTGTCATGATTCTCACTTGCTTTTTTATCAAGTTCTCTCTTTAGCTTTTTAGTTTTCTTTGTAATTACATCTTCTCTGATCTTGGTGACTTTTTTAACTAAATTTGATTTCCTATCAGATATATCAATACCTGAACTCTCTAAGTTCATCAGTATCTGCTCATCTTCTTTTATCTCGCCATCAGTCTCCTGCATCAATTCTTCCCTATAATCTATAATGATGTTCATTAGAGAGATTGAAGCAGTGGCTAAAGCCTCCACCCATCTTGTGGAATATTTAGGTTTGCATATAGGGAAAGTACAATCTTTGGTGACTAGTAAACCCTTAGGAATGATATCAAGTTCAATACATTTTCTAAGGAATGATATGTCAGCCTTGTACTTGACTTCAGAAACCAATAGTTTCTCCAAATTTTTGAAAATGGTCTGAACATCCAAACAATCATCTCCTCCTTTATTGTCTAGATATAGACTATCAAATTCTATCTCCTGTCGGAGTACACTAAAAGAGTCCATGATGTGACTCGTGTTTATATTCAAAGCTGCTTGGATACAGGTTAGAAAAACAGATATGTGAAAAATGAGGTGTGGTAGCCAAGCGCTAAGATAATCCCTTAAGCTGAATACAAATGAAGGGTCTAACCAACCCCCAAGGGAAAGAACAGGTAGTAAAGGAATATGTACAGCGCCAATAAAGGCTAAGGGATAAATATAAACAATAAAAAACTAAAAAACGAAATATATACCTGCTAAGGCTGAAAAAGGATTTATTACAATTAAATAGTAATGGTACCAATGGATAAAATGAGTAAAAACAGTTAATAAAAACAATGGTAAGGTAGAGTGATGTGCTAATACACTCACAAAGTGCAAATGGCAATTGGATCCAAGGGTTGGAAAACTAAAATGGTGAAATCCACGTGTGGGTGTGGACACACAAATAAACCAAAATGTGTATGCAACATAAATGTGTATACAACTTAAATGTGCAACATAATAGTGCAAATGTTTTACAACATGAGTGAGAGTAATTTTGGTCACTGGGTATATAATAAAAAGAAAAATCGATTCACATCAAAAATTCACAAAAAATCACAATAAAATATATTGAAAAGTCCTGATGACACTGCAGTGCAAAAAATGAATCACAGGTGAGTTAATGCCATTGAGTGGCAAATGTGGAAGAAGGGTGGTTTGACACAAAGCAAAGAGAGGAAATCCAGTGAAAAAACAAAAATAAAAATCAAAAAACAAAAATCAAAAACAAAAATGATGTTCAACAAAAGATCAAAAAAGAACAAAAAGAAGTGTTGTAATCCAAATAACAGTAAATTAAAAGGCAATCATATGAAGGAACCTTGAATCCTGAGGGGAAGAGTTCCCAGGCGAATCCTAACAACGGTCAGCTCTTTGTCCAATGTCCTAGAGATGTCCCTGTAAAAAAAGGAGTACCATAGCGTAACAAGTCCTCAAAGTGGTTAAAAAACTTGGAATAATGCTTACCAACAGGTCTACGCGTTTCGGCCCCAAAATAAGGCCTTTATCAAGACTGCTGAAGTGGTAAGCTGAGTGCCTTTAAATAACAGTGTCACTTAAGTGACCGGATATGGCTCTGGAATTCACTTCCGGTTTCGCCATAAGTAAAAAAATGTTTAAACAGGGTATTTACCATGTGTAACGTGTATAAAATGTCACTGGAGATAGAATAGTCTTATATTTCATATTTGTATATGTGTCTTTGATGTTTCATGTCATTTAGTTCAATGTATCTTGAGCCCCCATGATCATGATGTCACTTCCGGTTTACCGGAGTAAACATTTTTAGCTGATTCTACATTTTGGTGGCCTCAGGTTGTAAATTCTAGTTAGAAGATATACTTCAGAGATGTACTTTAGTATATTTAAAGCTTAATCACCTATATTTTTGTGGTGACGATTTTGTAGTGATTTGATTGGTCGTGACATCATGATCCAATTCCTATGATCCTATTGGTTTAGGAAAGAGGTGTGTGGGTAATAGTCCTCCTGATTGGGTGTTGAGATGTCAAATAACTTTTTAACAACAAGGGGACAAATTGTTTCGATAACAAAGGGGATACAAATCCAAATGCCCATTTTGGTAATAAAGAAGCCCATTAGCTAAAATAAGAGCCGTTTTGAATGATTAGCCGTTTCAAAATAGGAAACGGCTCTAGAGTGATTGGAGATAATATGTATGTCTTCTCCATTGTTAGTGCACAATTCATGTGTTCTATACCAGGTTATGGTATATCTTATCCCATACTATGTACTTTCTCCAATGTATATAGTGATAAACGATATGCCTTATATTTGATTAGGATTATATGAGGTCTATTTTACTCTGTGAACAAGTGCTGCTTTAGGTATTTATAAATGTTTTTAAGGTACAGCAGCATAGTAGGGAATATAATCCAATAGTAGCACATCGTATTTAAGAGATTCCACACAAGTTCTGAACACCCTTGAGAACATCCCATGGGAGGAAGGTTACATCATGGCGACCTGTGATGTAGCGGCCTTGTATACAAGTATACCACACAAGGAGGGTCGTGAAGCAATAAAATGGTTTTTGGACAAAGATCCACTAATGCCAGAAGATCAGGCTGAGTTCATATTGGATAGTATCCAATATATATTGACACACAATTACTTTTGTAATGAGGGGATATACTACCAACAAATCTGCGGTACAGCCATGGGGACCAGGTTCGCGCCCAGCTATGCCAACTTATACATGGGAAGATGGGAGAGCATCTTCTGGGACTCATGCCCAGCTGGCGCGGACCTGGTCTTGTACCGCAGATATATTGATGATATTCTAATCATCTGGAGAGGTTCGATACAGGACCTTATGTATACAATAGAGATCATGAACCAGAACCTTCTAAATCTGAAGTTCACTTATACGTGGAGTCCAAAAGAAATTGTTTTTCTGGACCTAAAAATAGAAGTTAAAAAAGGCAAATGGGAAACATCTACACACTTTAAATCAGTTGACAGCAATAGCTATATACATCATGAGAGCTGTCACCATGTAAAATGGAAAAATAATATCCCAAAGAGCCAATTTTTAAGGGTCCGGAAAAATTGTTCTAATATCACCACATGGGAAAAGCAAGTGAAACGACTAAAACAAAAATTCATGGAAAGGGGCTATAAGGAGGAACATCTGGATCTTAAAATAGAGGAAGCACGACAAGTGGAGAGAAATGAGTTAACTAAATATAAAGACCATAAAAAATTGGAAACAGAAGAACTGCTAAATGTACCTATGATCACAGAATATAGCAGTAACCGGTACATCATCGAAAAGATCTTCAAAAAACACTGGCACCTGTTGAAAAATGATGATGTCATTGGAGACAAACTCCCAAATCAACCAAAATTCGTCTATAAAAAAACAGGAAATTTAAAAAACAAATTAGCGCCAAGTCTACAACGGAAGAACAACTTAAGAACATATGATGTACAGGGGAAATCAATTAAAGGTTTTTACCCGTGCCCTACATGCAAGGCATGCAAAAGAGGCACTAAGACCAAAAAATTCAAATCAAACCAGACGGGAGAAGAATTTAATATTAAAGATCTAATAAGATGCCAGGACAAAGGGATTATATATCTTATTGAATGTTCATGTGGCCTCCAGTACATTGGCCAGACATCAAGGAGCCTCAGAGACAGGCTAAGAGAACATATATTGCTGATTGAGAAACAGAATAAAGATACAATTCTCTATAATCATTTTACAACTAAACATAACGGCAATATAAAAGATATGAAATATACTGGCATACAGAAGGTTATAAAAAATTGGAGAGGTGGTGACTTTGAAAAAAGTCTTCTCAAAGCTGAATCCAAATGGATTTTCCTGTTAGACAGCTTACATCCAAAAGGTCTAAATAATAGAGAGGATCTTAACCATCTACTCTAATCTATGACTATATCTAACAGTATTATGACACCATTGGATTTGATGCTCTCCAGAATCCTTATTAAATGTGTCTATCCAAAACTCCCAAACTTTGACGAGAAATACACACTCCAGACATAGATTGACTAAGCACTCCCTCCAAAATAGTCTCCGCTTCCAATACCACTAAACCCCTGACCTAAAGGCAAATGAAGTCTTCACTATAGAATATGCATCAGACTATCCCCTCATTCTGAATCCAATATTATCCCTGTCAGATCCTCCCTACATCTCTAGAGCTATAATATGTATAGTCCAGGTATCTGATCTTATAAGTTATATCCACCTCAGAAGTTCATCATTTTCTGCTCATAAGAAATCCACAGGAGTTTCTCTTATATCTCTTATATCTATAGTAGTCACTACCAAGCTTCTTAATTATTGGGTAGTGCATAGACCTCTCACACACCCACCCAATCACTGCTCGCCAAATGACCTTAGTGATCTAGAGGTCTCTTATATATGATTCTATTATGTTGATACAGATAAGGGGTATTAACACATCCTCCTCTATGGAATTCACTGAGGCTACTGAACTCAGTGATAAGTATGTATAAAACTCTGACTCAAGACATATAGATATACCCCCATTAAGTCTCTCTCACATTCGATTTTTATACTTTTCTTTTTCTTCTTTTCCAAAAAGCCACAGCCCCCTTTTTTAAGACAGTGTAAGATAAATTTCACGCACTGCTAAAGCATTCTTCTCCTAAACCTGATTAAACTAATGTGATTGGGTTTATAGGATTAGTGATCTTCCTGTTCTACTGTTCTACCACTGTGCTACTATTGGATTATATTCCCTACTATGCTGCTGTACCTTAAAAACATTTATAAATACCTAAAGCAGCACTTGTTCACAGAGTAAAATAGACCTCATATAATCCTAATCAAATATAAGGCATATCGTTTATCACTATATACATTGGAGAAAGTACATAGTATGGGATAAGATATACCATAACCTGGTATAGAACACATGAATTGTGCACTAACAATGGAGAAGACATACATATTATCTCCAATCACTCTAGAGCCGTTTCCTATTTTGAAACGGCTAATCATTCAAAACGGCTCTTATTTTAGCTAATGGGCTTCTTTATTACCAAAATGGGCATTTGGATTTGTATCCCCTTTGTTATCGAAACAATTTGTCCCCTTGTTGTTAAAAAGTTATTTGACATCTCAACACCCAATCAGGAGGACTATTACCCACACACCTCTTTCCTAAACCAATAGGATCATAGGAATTGGATCATGATGTCACGACCAATCAAATCACTACAAAATCGTCACCACAAAAATATAGGTGATTAAGCTTTAAATATACTAAAGTACATCTCTGAAGTATATCTTCTAACTAGAATTTACAACCTGAGGCCACCAAAATGTAGAATCAGCTAAAAATGTTTACTCCGGTAAACCGGAAGTGACATCATGATCATGGGGGCTCAAGATACATTGAACTAAATGACATGAAACATCAAAGACACATATACAAATATGAAATATAAGACTATTCTATCTCCAGTGACATTTTATACACGTTACACATGGTAAATACCCTGTTTAAACATTTTTTTACTTATGGCGAAACCGGAAGTGAATTCCAGAGCCATATCCGGTCACTTAAGTGACACTGTTATTTAAAGGCACTCAGCTTACCACTTCAGCAGTCTTGATAAAGGCCTTATTTTGGGGCCGAAACGCGTAGACCTGTTGGTAAGCATTATTCCAAGTTTTTTAACCACTTTGAGGACTTGTTACGCTATGGTACTCCTTTTTTTACAGGGACATCTCTAGGACATTGGACAAAGAGCTGACCGTTGTTAGGATTCGCCTGGGAACTCTTCCCCTCAGGATTCAAGGTTCCTTCATATGATTGCCTTTTAATTTACTGTTATTTGGATTACAACACTTCTTTTTGTTCTTTTTTGATCTTTTGTTGAACATCATTTTTGTTTTTGATTTTTGTTTTTTGATTTTTATTTTTGTTTTTTCACTGGATTTCCTCTCTTTGCTTTGTGTCAAACCACCCTTCTTCCACATTTGCCACTCAATGGCATTAACTCACCTGTGATTCATTTTTTGCACTGCAGTGTCATCAGGACTTTTCAATATATTTTATTGTGATTTTTTGTGAATTTTTGATGTGAATCGATTTTTCTTTTTATTATATACCCAGTGACCAAAATTACTCTCACTCATGTTGTAAAACATTTGCACTATTATGTTGCACATTTAAGTTGTATACACATTTATGTTGCATACACATTTTGGTTTATTTGTGTGTCCACACCCACACGTGGATTTCACCATTTTAGTTTTCCAACCCTTGGATCCAATTGCCATTTGCACTTTGTGAGTGTATTAGCACATCACTCTACCTTACCATTGTTTTTATTAACTGTTTTTACTCATTTTATCCATTGGTACCATTACTATTTAATTGTAATAAATCCTTTTTCAGCCTTAGCAGGTATATATTTCGTTTTTTAGTTTTTTATTGTTTATATTTATCCCTTAGCCTTTATTGGCGCTGTACATATTCCTTTACTACCTGTTCTTTCCCTTGGGGGTTGGTTAGACCCTTCATTTGTATTCAGCTTAAGGGATTATCTTAGCGCTTGGCTACCACACCTCATTTTTCACATATCTGTTTTTCTAACCTGTATCCAAGCAGCTTTGAATATAAACACGAGTCACATCATGGACTCTTTTAGTGTACTCCGACAGGAGATAGAATTTGATAGTCTATATCTAGACAATAAAGGAGGAGATGATTGTTTGGATGTTCAGACCATTTTCAAAAATTTGGAGAAACTATTGGTTTCTGAAGTCAAGTACAAGGCTGACATATCATTCCTTAGAAAATGTATTGAACTTGATATCATTCCTAAGGGTTTACTAGTCACCAAAGATTGTACTTTCCCTATATGCAAACCTAAATATTCCACAAGATGGGTGGAGGCTTTAGCCACTGCTTCAATCTCTCTAATGAACATCATTATAGATTATAGGGAAGAATTGATGCAGGAGACTGATGGCGAGATAAAAGAAGATGAGCAGATACTGATGAACTTAGAGAGTTCAGGTATTGATATATCTGATAGGAAATCAAATTTAGTTAAAAAAGTCACCAAGATCAGAGAAGATGTAATTACAAAGAAAACTAAAAAGCTAAAGAGAGAACTTGATAAAAAAGCAAGTGAGAATCATGACAATGAAACAACTGAGATAACCAATTCTGAATCCACTGAGAACAAGACAGGGGGTGACATACCACAGCATATAAATATGGGCAGAGCGTCTGGAGACCAATCACAAGGGGCACATCAGAAAACACAACAAACCACATACAACAGACCTAAAAATCAATACCCAAGACCCTACATGAACAGACACCAAAGGGACAGGTTACATAGAGAACACAGCCCTGCTAGACGCGAATGGAATGATGCTGATGGTTATTATGATAACTATCAAGATCCATATAACTATAGAAGGGATGATAGACACTATTGGGAGTCACGACACTATAGATCAGAACCCTACCATAGACAATATGGCAGTCCCCTAAAATCATGGGAACCGGCTCCCCAAAAGAGGTCCTATAGGAACAATTACAGAAACAATGAGAACTATGGTAATGAAAACTATCCACGATGGAATCACAGAAGAGGGGCCCAGAGACATCACTATAGAGAAGACAATGGAAATTACTCTCAAAACTACAGAGAAGAACAGAACAATTACCATCACACCCCAAGACAAAGATACATACACCAGGACAACACCGGGACACAAAGGAGGGATACAACATATGGAGATCAAGGAAGAAGACCATATGAACCACATGATAAAGTAGGATCTAACAAGCCTGATACAAATGTCAGACATGGAGAACAATCCAATAGAGGGAAATCAGATGTGGACATCAATTTGGGCGCTTCTCTGAATCAGATTGCCTCATCGTCACATTTTTTAAAGATGAATCCACCAACAGTGAAGGACAAAATATCACAATAACGGATGAAATAGGAGGAAGAATAATACAGAGAAGGAAAACTAGAGGCAAACGTGGTGGCACTAAACTAAAGAAAAAGACTAAAGTAATAAATACAAGTATACAAACAGATACAGAGGCTGATGATAAGGATGTGATTGAGACACCTACATCATCCAATTCGGAGAATAAAATGAACGATTCTGCTGATAGGATCACCAGGGATGGTATCTTTAATCTCAGTTCTTATGACATTAAAAAAGAAGAGAGGGAAGTCTTGAAATATGGTCTCTCCTTTGCTCCAGCAAGAAGTCTGGACAAATTTCAAACGTTTACTAATACTAAAGACTTCATAAGAAAATTGACTCTAAAGAGATACTTTTTAAGATCCCCTTTGGAAACAATGGTCCCTAAGAGCTACACTACAGCAGACGTTCAAGACCCATACATACATACGGGTCTCAAACCAAAGTCCAGCTTCTACCCAACCTATGCCAAAGGAAATGCCATTGAGGCTTTTGAGACTGTGGTTACCAAGGAAATTAGAGACATCAAACAGAAAAGACTCAAAAGGATAAAAGAAAACCTATCCAAACAACATAAAGAGACCATCAGAAAACTCGAATCAAATAATCAACTGACCATTAAATCAGCTGATAAAGGCGGGGGGATTGTCATCCTTGATAGGGACAAATATAATGCAGAAAACCAACGCCTATTAAGTGACCATACAACATATCTGAAGCTCAGACAGAATCCTGTGGATAACTTCCAAAAAGAATTAAGAACACTACTGGAACGAGCCAAGACATCAGGCATATTGGATGACAAAGAATAC
The DNA here is from genome assembly GCF_027579735.1 of Bombina bombina. NCBI lineage: Eukaryota > Metazoa > Chordata > Amphibia > Anura > Bombinatoridae > Bombina > Bombina bombina. The sequence continues at coordinate 1,100,489,443 of NC_069500.1, forward strand.
AGATACCTGGACATCAATCACCCTATAACACCAATCCTGTATCATCTGCCAAAGATACATAAAACCCTCATAGACCCTCCGGGCCGCCCTATAATCTCTGGGATTGGATCTCTTACAAGTAACTTGTCAGAATATGTTGATCAACATCTACAGAAGTACGTAAAATCTCTACCATCGTATTTAAGAGATTCCACACAAGTTCTGAACACCCTTGAGAACATCCCATGGGAGGAAGGTTACATCATGGCGACCTGTGATGTAGCGGCCTTGTATACAAGTATACCACACAAGGAGGGTCGTGAAGCAATAAAATGGTTTTTGGACAAAGATCCACTAATGCCAGAAGATCAGGCTGAGTTCATATTGGATAGTATCCAATATATATTGACACACAATTACTTTTGTAATGAGGGGATATACTACCAACAAATCTGCGGTACAGCCATGGGGACCAGGTTCGCGCCCAGCTATGCCAACTTATACATGGGAAGATGGGAGAGCATCTTCTGGGACTCATGCCCAGCTGGCGCGGACCTGGTCTTGTACCGCAGATATATTGATGATATTCTAATCATCTGGAGAGGTTCGATACAGGACCTTATGTATACAATAGAGATCATGAACCAGAACCTTCTAAATCTGAAGTTCACTTATACGTGGAGTCCAAAAGAAATTGTTTTTCTGGACCTAAAAATAGAAGTTAAAAAAGGCAAATGGGAAACATCTACACACTTTAAATCAGTTGACAGCAATAGCTATATACATCATGAGAGCTGTCACCATGTAAAATGGAAAAATAATATCCCAAAGAGCCAATTTTTAAGGGTCCGGAAAAATTGTTCTAATATCACCACATGGGAAAAGCAAGTGAAACGACTAAAACAAAAATTCATGGAAAGGGGCTATAAGGAGGAACATCTGGATCTTAAAATAGAGGAAGCACGACAAGTGGAGAGAAATGAGTTAACTAAATATAAAGACCATAAAAAATTGGAAACAGAAGAACTGCTAAATGTACCTATGATCACAGAATATAGCAGTAACCGGTACATCATCGAAAAGATCTTCAAAAAACACTGGCACCTGTTGAAAAATGATGATGTCATTGGAGACAAACTCCCAAATCAACCAAAATTCGTCTATAAAAAAACAGGAAATTTAAAAAACAAATTAGCGCCAAGTCTACAACGGAAGAACAACTTAAGAACATATGATGTACAGGGGAAATCAATTAAAGGTTTTTACCCGTGCCCTACATGCAAGGCATGCAAAAGAGGCACTAAGACCAAAAAATTCAAATCAAACCAGACGGGAGAAGAATTTAATATTAAAGATCTAATAAGATGCCAGGACAAAGGGATTATATATCTTATTGAATGTTCATGTGGCCTCCAGTACATTGGCCAGACATCAAGGAGCCTCAGAGACAGGCTAAGAGAACATATATTGCTGATTGAGAAACAGAATAAAGATACAATTCTCTATAATCATTTTACAACTAAACATAACGGCAATATAAAAGATATGAAATATACTGGCATACAGAAGGTTATAAAAAATTGGAGAGGTGGTGACTTTGAAAAAAGTCTTCTCAAAGCTGAATCCAAATGGATTTTCCTGTTAGACAGCTTACATCCAAAAGGTCTAAATAATAGAGAGGATCTTAACCATCTACTCTAATCTATGACTATATCTAACAGTATTATGACACCATTGGATTTGATGCTCTCCAGAATCCTTATTAAATGTGTCTATCCAAAACTCCCAAACTTTGACGAGAAATACACACTCCAGACATAGATTGACTAAGCACTCCCTCCAAAATAGTCTCCGCTTCCAATACCACTAAACCCCTGACCTAAAGGCAAATGAAGTCTTCACTATAGAATATGCATCAGACTATCCCCTCATTCTGAATCCAATATTATCCCTGTCAGATCCTCCCTACATCTCTAGAGCTATAATATGTATAGTCCAGGTATCTGATCTTATAAGTTATATCCACCTCAGAAGTTCATCATTTTCTGCTCATAAGAAATCCACAGGAGTTTCTCTTATATCTCTTATATCTATAGTAGTCACTACCAAGCTTCTTAATTATTGGGTAGTGCATAGACCTCTCACACACCCACCCAATCACTGCTCGCCAAATGACCTTAGTGATCTAGAGGTCTCTTATATATGATTCTATTATGTTGATACAGATAAGGGGTATTAACACATCCTCCTCTATGGAATTCACTGAGGCTACTGAACTCAGTGATAAGTATGTATAAAACTCTGACTCAAGACATATAGATATACCCCCATTAAGTCTCTCTCACATTCGATTTTTATACTTTTCTTTTTCTTCTTTTCCAAAAAGCCACAGCCCCCTTTTTTAAGACAGTGTAAGATAAATTTCACGCACTGCTAAAGCATTCTTCTCCTAAACCTGATTAAACTAATGTGATTGGGTTTATAGGATTAGTGATCTTCCTGTTCTACTGTTCTACCACTGTGCTACTATTGGATTATATTCCCTACTATGCTGCTGTACCTTAAAAACATTTATAAATACCTAAAGCAGCACTTGTTCACAGAGTAAAATAGACCTCATATAATCCTAATCAAATATAAGGCATATCGTTTATCACTATATACATTGGAGAAAGTACATAGTATGGGATAAGATATACCATAACCTGGTATAGAACACATGAACAATGGAGAAGACATACATATTATCTCCAATCACTCTAGAGCCGTTTCCTATTTTGAAATGGCTAATCATTCAAAACGGCTCTTATTTTAGCTAATGGGCTTCTTTATTACCAAAATGGGCATTTGGATTTGTATCCCCTTTGTTATCGAAACAATTTGTCCCCTTGTTGTTAAAAAGTTATTTGACATCTCAACACCCAATCAGGAGGACTATTACCCACACACCTCTTTCCTAAACCAATAGGATCATAGGAATTGGATCATGATGTCACGACCAATCAAATCACTACAAAATCGTCACCACAAAAATATAGGTGATTAAGCTTTAAATATACTAAAGTACATCTCTGAAGTATATCTTCTAACTAGAATTTACAACCTGAGGCCACCAAAATGTAGAATCAGCTAAAAATGTTTACTCCGGTAAACCGGAAGTGACATCATGATCATGGGGGCTCAAGATACATTGAACTAAATGACATGAAACATCAAAGACACATATACAAATATGAAATATAAGACTATTCTATCTCCAGTGACATTTTATACACGTTACACATGGTAAATACCCTGTTTAAACATTTTTTTACTTATGGCGAAACCGGAAGTGAATTCCAGAGCCATATCCGGTCACTTAAGTGACACTGTTATTTAAAGGCACTCAGCTTACCACTTCAGCAGTCTTGATAAAGGCCTTATTTTGGGGCCGAAACGCGTAGACCTGTTGGTAAGCATTATTCCAAGTTTTTTAACCACTTTGAGGACTTGTTACGCTATGGTACTCCTTTTTTTACAGGGACATCTCTAGGACATTGGACAAAGAGCTGACCGTTGTTAGGATTCGCCTGGGAACTCTTCCCCTCAGGATTCAAGGTTCCTTCATATGATTGCCTTTTAATTTACTGTTATTTGGATTACAACACTTCTTTTTGTTCTTTTTTGATCTTTTGTTGAACATCATTTTTGTTTTTGATTTTTGTTTTTTGATTTTTATTTTTGTTTTTTCACTGGATTTCCTCTCTTTGCTTTGTGTCAAACCACCCTTCTTCCACATTTGCCACTCAATGGCATTAACTCACCTGTGATTCATTTTTTGCACTGCAGTGTCATCAGGACTTTTCAATATATTTTATTGTGATTTTTTGTGAATTTTTGATGTGAATCGATTTTTCTTTTTATTATATACCCAGTGACCAAAATTACTCTCACTCATGTTGTAAAACATTTGCACTATTATGTTGCACATTTAAGTTGTATACACATTTATGTTGCATACACATTTTGGTTTATTTGTGTGTCCACACCCACACGTGGATTTCACCATTTTAGTTTTCCAACCCTTGGATCCAATTGCCATTTGCACTTTGTGAGTGTATTAGCACATCACTCTACCTTACCATTGTTTTTATTAACTGTTTTTACTCATTTTATCCATTGGTACCATTACTATTTAATTGTAATAAATCCTTTTTCAGCCTTAGCAGGTATATATTTCGTTTTTTAGTTTTTTATTGTTTATATTTATCCCTTAGCCTTTATTGGCGCTGTACATATTCCTTTACTAACAGTTCTTTAAGGAGTAAACTCTCTGTGTGATCATAGACTGAAAACTCTTTGTTACACGGGTGCAGCTACAGGCTATGCACTTATTAAAATGGCATTTATAATGCCCCTTAACGTGCAACCAACTACTTGTACTTGGCTTTTTCTTTAGCATGCTTGGTGATAGCATATTCCCTAGAGTGCATCCCCTCCTAGCTACAAAGTTACACCCAGATTGCACATAGTCATTAAGGCTATCCTCTGCCGTGAGTATAGATAAATGTTTAGTGATGATAGAACAAATTTCCCCATATTGAGGGCTGTAAGTTGTTGTAAAAAGAGGTTTTGATTTATCAAAAGTGTTGCTCCTGGCAGAGTTATAACGTGTTGACAACATCGTTGACCTGTCAATACGCTTTACCTCTAAAAGGGCCCTATTGACAACTTTCTTATGGTATCCCTTTTCTAGGAGTTGGGTGGTCAATATTTTACTGTTAATTTCAAAATCACTTTCGTTTGTACAATTACGCTTCAGGCGTATAAACTGACCCTTTGCTATCCCAAAACCAGTATGTCTGGGGTGGTTACTAGTAGCATGGAGAATTTTATTACATGAAATAGGTTTGCGATAAAGATTGGTTACTACCTGACCCTTTTCAACATCACCTGTTAAGGTTAAATCTAGATATGTGGTCTGGTTAGTATCGGATTGGGAAGTAAATTCCAATCCTGCTTCATTCTGATTAATGAAGGACACAAATTGAGACTTCTGATCCTCTGTGCCAGTCCAGATGATCAAAAGATCATCAATGTATCTTTTATAGGTGCTGATGTAGTTACGATATGGGTTTTCCTCTCCATAGACGTGGGACCGCTCCCACCACGCCATAAAAATGTTTGCGTATGATGGTGCAAATTTAGCACCCATGGCGGTCCCACGTCTCTGGAGGAAATACTCATTCTCAAATTTAAAATAATTGTGATGTAAAAGAAAATCTAATGCTTTAATTATGATTTTTTTAAGAGTATCATCATAACCACTCAGTTGATCTAAAAGAGATCTTACTGCCACAAGTCCTTGGTCATGCGGGATGGCTGAGTACAAACCAACCACGTCAATTGTCAGCCAAGAACAATCCCCATTCCAAGCCACCTGTTCAAGACATTTAAGAAGATGCTTGGTGTCACGTAAATAGGAAGGGATCTGTAGGACAATGGGCTGGAGGAGGGAGTCAATCCAACTGGATAACTGTTCAAATAAAAATCCAATACCCGAGACTATAGGTCTCCCTTTCACCACCTCCAGGGATTTATGCACCTTAGGGAGGTGGTGAAATATAGGTACAACTGGATTGGAAACATATAAAAAGTTCAATGTATCTTGGTCTATGACTCCATCCTCCAGGCCGTCATCCAGGAGACTCCATAACTTAGCTTTAAACAATTCTGTGGGATCAGAGGGTAAGACTCGATAGACATCCTTATCATATAATTGCCTATGTGCCTCCTCTATATAGTATATAATCTATCCAAAACCACTATACTACCTCCCTTATCTGAGTCTTTGATGGTAATATCTTGTCTAGATTTTAATTTGTCCAAGGCCTCTTTCTGTGTTGGAGTTAGATTAGGGTAAGTATGTTTTGGATTATTATGGAGTGCAATCAAATCTTGTTCTACCCTTTTGTGGAAGGCTTCTAAAAAAGGTCCCCTTTCACGAGTGGGGTAGAACACTGATTTCGGTTTGTAGCCAATATGTGATGATTTTAAAGTCTGTGAGTCCATGTGTGTCTCAGCACTTAAATCCTGCAGACTAAGTACATCACATACTTCATGGAAATCTACTATGTCATAAATGTGTTCATGAGTAGGGTATAGTGATGTGTCTGAGGGGGGTACAGAGGCATTATCTGGTTGTTTGTCCCAAAAAAACTTTTTCAATGTTAAACTTCTGATTAGTCTATTAACATCGACAATAGTGTCGAAAAGATTAAACTTTTTAGTGGGAACATAACCTAAACCCAGGCTAAGTACCTCTATTTCCCCATCAGTCAATCTAGTGGATGATAGGTTAATGATTTTCAAAGGGTATACTTGTTCCATCTTCCCCTGCCCCTGTGTCGTCCCCTTCCGCCTCTTGCCCCTCTTCCTCTTGCCCCTCCTCCTTTGGTGCCTCTGATGGCACTTTGAAAAACCTGTGTATCAGCTGTATTAACAGTGGGTACTGAGGTGGCAGTGGGTCTGGGATCCGCTACATTGTCACTAAGAAACTCCATATTTCTCTGATTGTTAATTGGAATCGTTGGGGTAATATTACCCCTCTTATGGGTGTTTCTTGTGACAATGGGATCTGGTCTTGTATTTTTGATAATTGGACGTAATACTTGAATTTCATCATCTGAGGGACCACTCGAATCAAATCTACTTTCATTGTCTGAGCGGTCATCCTCAGACGTATCGTTATCAGAAAAGGTGACTTTCTTGTCAGATCTCTCTTTGCTGGTAGAGTGTATGGATCTAGAGGTGGACCTAGACCTCCTGTGTCTAATGTTTGAAAGCTGTGAGCGTAGATGCCAGTTATATACCCTATTGTTAGTATGATCTGCGCAATCTCTATTGTACTTTCTAAGTTTAAAGTTATCTAAATCAGTTCTAAATTTTTTTATGGTTTCTTGTAGTATTTGATCGAACTGTGAGTATTTAGGGTGATTTATAAAGATGTTGAGATCCTTCTGGATATTTACTAGATCCTCCCTAATCTTTTTTAACTGGGACTCTTTGTATTTTATAATTAAGCCCATCAATCTGTTGGAACATTCACTCAATATAATATTCCAGTCTTTAATGAAATCTTGGTCATCGACATGAAAAGAGGGGTATTTATTGAGTCTCAGTCCCCTTGGTATGAGATTCATTTGCAGATATTTCTTTAGGGCACGCTTATCCCACCAGATCCTATACTCCTGTGAGAGAGTCTTTTCCAATAGTTGAAAAATGTCACTTATAGATAAAGATTCAGTTTGTTTAATGAAAGTATCGTCCAAAGATAGTCTTTCCATGTCCATGTCTGTTAAAGATCTCAGTGAAAATAAATCTGTGGTTTCCATGATATGCAAAAAATGGTGGACTCTTTATGATTAAATTCGGTTGATATAAAAATAACAATAACAAAAGTCCAATAGCAGGTGTTACTGTAATGTTAGTATAAACAGTAATACTATCACCGGGCTCACGGAAGAAAAAAAGTCAATATGTATATTCAAAGAGAAAATTCTTCCTAGTGCAGCTCAAGGTGTATATGGTGTATGGGGAGGGAAATAAATCCTGTCCAGGCTGTATAAGCTGTATGTTTTCCGTGCAAACAATGCAAAAGGGTATGGAGTTATGGATGAAGCAGAATATGCGGTGTAGGCAGGTAAGTATATATATAACAAAATGCGGCTTAAACACCGGAGCGGTGTATAACTCACCACGTTTGCTACTTGAGCCTGTCTCCGGGAGCCTTAGAAGAACCCCGCCTCTGATTCCTCACTGCACCTCTGATTCCTCACTCGTAGAGGTCATTGTCCGGTGCTCCACTTGTCATCCGTGTATGCATACCGTTCTGCAGCCTCCGTAGTGCTGTTAGGTTTGCACGCTGTGGCTGAGCGTTGTCAGGTGCTTCCGGTCCGTGACGCGAATCGTCTCCTGCACCAATAGGATTCCCTACTACTCGAACGTAGCCCCATACACCTGTTGTTCACCTCCCCATACACCATATACACCTTGCGCTGCACTAGGAAGAATTTTCTCTTTGTCTTCTTTTATGTAACGCATCTGGGACACGACACACTTCATCCTTATATGTTTGTTGGAAACTTATAGCTTATGTTTGAGTCTGAATATTGGATAAGTCATATTGCTGTTTAGTGCTAATTCTTTCTAAAAGTTTTAATAGCATCTCTGCATAGGATCTATGTATCACTGAAATGAGCTCTAGTTTGTTAAGTTTGTTGGTTTACAATTCAGTTACGATGTAAGTATCCTCTTTTCTTATGACGGAATAAGAAGCTGTTAGGCTCCCACTGTCCAGTTCCAATTAGGTCAGCCCTTTAATTATTAGTTATTAATGTTCATACAACCCCTCACTGCATAGATTATGACAAACTGACACCTAAGCCAGATGACTAAGAGATCCTGCTATAATACAAATAATGTCCCTATATTTATCCCTCATACCTGACCTTTGCCTTTTCCCATTCCACCCATCTATAGGCCCAAGAATCGGATATCGGGTATAACTGTCCCTATATTATGTGTTGGACCAGGACTCAGTCGCCTTCAACTTAAATATAACCCCTCACTTTACAATAGCTCTAAATAATAACCTCTAGAAACAAACTCATATTATCGATTGACCTCCCTAGAGGAAATTTATGGATGTCCAATTATATGGAGTATGGTATCGCTAGCACCTCACCTCCTATGTATATAGATACTTTATCCAAAGCTTTCCTATTTAGTTGGATAGGGCTTTAAAATTGGCCCCTCAATTGTGTACATTAATTATACCCTGAGCAAAGTATGTTCCTCCCTATTAGCTACATAAACAACAGGTTGTCCCTTTGAAGTCCACCCCCTTAACTCTACAACATGATCTTTACTTACTCCTTGCACTTTATTATTTTGGTATCTAATATGGCTCCGCTCCCCATTTCCTCCCCCACTCCACTTAGAGCGGCTCTTGCCCGCTGAACTTCCTTTCCCCCTCCCCGCCAACTTGGTCCAAAAGCGACCAAACAAAAGCTAATCTTCACTTGCCACAATTTTCCTTTTTATCTTATTAAATAACCGCATGAATCGCAATGTGGAGACCAGTCTTATTATTTATATAACATAAAAACGAGGTTTCATTATCATTAACTGTTATACTAGTTATGCATATCTTACATTGTTACGTTCGTTGGCCAGATATTGGTTGTAAATTTCTTTACCTACAATACTTGCAATACGAATACCAGATGCAGCTCTATATTACATAGTTATTGTTTTAATGTTCTACCAGAGGCGCACAGAATCCATGCCCAGAACTGTTATATTTTTGCTTCTTCACTATGTTTGGGTATACAATATATGTTTCAATGTTATATTCTCACTGTCGCTGGATGAATATTTTCTGTAATATTTCTTATAACCTCAATAAAAATATATTTAAAAAAAAATAATATATGGGTATTTAGCATTTTCTAGTAACAAAAAGAGGATGTCTTGTAACTATTACTTAGCATAAATTAAAAATCTGCTCATGTAATTTAGGTTGTCGTGATGTGGGGGGCTGGCAGTTTCGGGGTTAGTAGGTTTATTTAGTGTTAGTGATGTGGGAGGCCAGAGTTTAAGGGGTTAATGACTTTATTTAGTGGTGGTGATGCCGGGGAGCGGTGCAATAGGGGTTCATATCTTTATTATAGTGTGGGCGATGTTGGGGTGTGGGGGACTAGGGGTTAATAACTTTAGTATAGTGGCAGCGATATCGGGAATGGCAGATTAGGGGTTAATTACTTTATTTAGGTGTTGGCGATGTCGGGGGCAGCAGATAAGGGGTGTTTAGACTGGGGGTTTATGTTAGACTGTTATCTTTAAATGTAACTTTTTCCCCATAGACATCAAATGGACTGCGTTACTGAACTTTTCATTCTGCGATCGCAGGTGTTAGTTTTTTTTCTAACACTCTCTCCCCATTGATGTCTATGGGGAAAGCGTGCACGGGCACGTCAAAGCAGGGGTTGTTTTGTGTACGGTATGGAGCTTAACGCAACCATATCGCATGCACAAGGCGGCTTTTTCAAAACTCGTAATGGCAGCGTTGCGTTCGTTTCGCATCCTCTATAGCGCAAAACTTGTAATCTAGGTGTATATCTATATATATATAGCAATATTTTTCAGATATGTTATACATTCATAGCGTTATATGTATAAGTAAAATTATCTAGTGTGTATCACTCCACATATGCGGTAACACACAGTTTCCTACTTGCACTTTTCCCTTTGAAAATATCACTCTCATTAGAGCCCCACAATCGCGGGTTCACATATACAGGGTGAAAGCAGAAATTGAAGTAATATCAGTCCCAAGTTCATTAATAGATAAATAGGTACTAGAGGCTTACCCTTTCCTTAGCTCATCCCCGGGAGTACGGACTGTACCGCAATGAAATCCCCCTCTGTTGGTACGAATTTTGTGAGCTCCTCTGTAGTGGCGTGTATCGCCAAACTCCTCAATGAAGTGGGCAGCCTCGTTCCCAAAAGCCGGTATACGTCATCCAGCACAGCTGAGCCTGTAAGAACGCGGGGATCCTCCACACCCCCAAGAACAAGGCAAATACAATACAGACTTCCACAAATATGATAGTGTTCTTGCAGAAATAATGAGCAGGGAGAGAAGAGGTATATGGTATAAAACTTTGGTTTATTTCTTCATTTTAAAAGCGTATTATAGAGCACAGCGGATCAAGGATTACAGCTGACGCGTTTCCCGCCTCTACGGCAGTTCATCAGAGCTGTTATGCAAGTGTACTATGCAGCTGTTATACTGTCATGGGGGAGTGTGGGTGTGACCAATCACAATACTTTCTTGTTCCACACCTCAGTTTAACTCTACACATACCCCGGGTGCCAAAACATTTTAATCTCTTGTTAAAGCACTATCATGAATACATACTAGCTGCATGTTCACTCGCTAAAAACAAAAATAAAAATATTACCAGTTATATCAAATCTTGGAATTGGGAAAGATTTTTTGCAAATTACTAAACGTTTGTCAACGTGTATTAATTTTACACACCTATTTCACAAATATGTGGTAGGGCTAATATGTAATAAATCACACTATTTTAACATACAATGTCAAGTGTACTGTGTATAAGTCAAATGCAAATATTCTATTAACATTGTTATGTTCAAGTGCTGGATTACACTTAGATCTCTATCACAAATGTGTACATGCTAACTACAGTTTCAATTACTAAGTATTTGTTTAAAACTTCTGGTTATTACGTATAATGAATGATGTTTAATAATGGAACTTAGAATCTGTTGTCTGATATTTGATGATATATTTAAATTTTCACTAAATTTAACTGACATAGGGATTTTAATTCAAATTTTGATTCTATTTTATGGATGATACACTAGTTATTGATATTATGATATACTAAATTTTAATCTCTATCAATGAACAATTTGACGTCACTAATTTTGTTTATACCTTTTGGAAAACCTGTTTTTAAAGTATGAATCCAATAAATTTCTTTTTTGCTTAGAGCATGATATCTATCTCCTCCTCTGGGTCCTAGGGAAACATATTCTATTCCTTGGAAGCTGAAATATTTCAAATCACTGTTATGTAGTGCAAAATGTTTCGCCACCGGTGTTTTAGGAATCTCAGCCTCTATAGAAAGAATATGTTCCCTGATCCTGTCTTTTAATAATCTAGAGGTAAGACCTACATATTGTAATTTGCAAAATTGACAGGTAATAAGATATATTGTATAAGTGGAATTGCAGTCTATTCTATTCCTAATCTTATATACATTGCCTGTATTAGTTGAGGTGAAAGTATCCCCTTTTATTGCAAATTCACAACATTTACAAGGTCTACCTCCACACTTGTAAAAACCAATTCTTTTGGAAAGCCAATTCTTTTTATTCTCATATCCAATTTCTTGGCTTTTTGAGCTAAAATTTTTCATTATTTTTTCTCCTATTGTTTCTGAACGTTTTGATACAAATTTACACATTGTGGAGATAGATTGTAAATCTTTGTCATTCTCTAATATGGGCAATCTCTTCTTTACAATGCCACATATATCATTATACTGTTTACTATAACTAGTAATGAAATTTATACCCATATTTGTTGTGTTTTTGTTCTTACTGGGATTATCCTTTAATAAGTTTTCTCTATTGAAATGTGAGACTTGTTCAGATATTTGTCTGAGTTTAGTTTCTTCATACCCTCTATTTATCAGTCTTACTGTTAGATCATTTGCATGTTTCCAATAGTTATCTATGTCTGTACAATTGCGTCTTAATCTGATATATTGTCCCTTGGGTATCCCTCTCTTTAAATGGGATGGATGTAATGAGTCTGCTCTCAAGATGGTATTACCTGTTATTTCTTTTCTGTGTACTTCTGTACACAAACCACTGCCCAAGTGATATATTGAAACATCTAAATATGATATTTGATTTTCTGAGACTTCATATGTAAATCTAAGATTGCCTTCATTATTATTTAGAAAGTGTAAGAATTTCTCTAATTGTTGGTTTGAGCCATCCCAGATTATCAGGATATCATCAATGAATCTAGTGTACATTTTGATGTTACCTCTAAATTCATTGTCCTGATTGAATATAGTCTCCATTTCAAAGTTTGCTAGATAGAGATTCGCCCCCATCGCAGTACCCCTTAATTGTAGAAAAAATTCTCCATTAAAAATGAAGAAGTTGTGATCTAGTAAAAATGAGATTGCTTCCACAATATAAGTAATCAAATCAATGTTGTAATCAGAGTACTTCTCTAACATCGTTCTTACTGCAATAATCCCCAATTCGTGTGGTATACACGAATACAGGGAAATCACATCAATGGTTACAAATTTATAACCTTTTTCCCAAGTACAATTACTCAGCTGTCTTAAGAGATGCTTAGTATCCCTCAAGAAACCAGG